>NC_142382.1:20310000-20360000 GCF_059441005.1 Hippichthys cyanospilos
TTCACCTCTTTCCAGCCATGAAGTGTTTTTTGAAAGCAAAACGTTTCCCAGATGATACAACCTTGATTTCTGAAGTAACATCGAAGTTGGATGACCAACCTGGGGTGTTCTACTAAAACGGTCTCCAGAGCTGCATCACACCATGGGAGAAATGCCTAACTCTGAGTGATTCCTATGTGGAGAAAGACTAATAACTGTGCCAAGTATTGTTGATCTACTTCTATGGGAAGTGGGTTATTACATTACTTATTGAACACCCTTTGTAGCATTTACTATACTATTTTGTTACCGATTTTTAAATATGCATTAGGGCTGCACGATTATGGCCAAAATAATGATAACGATTATTTTGGTCAATATTGCAATCACGATTATTAATCAGGTTTATTCATCATGTTGGTCAAACATTTATATTTATTGCACTTTTTTTAAACAAGCAGTATATGCTGTATAAACAAGGCTTGATACTTAAAAGTAGTGGTGGGACAACACAGGTAACTCAAGATTCAATTCTGTAGCAATATGTCGCCCACGATATTGACGATATCACGAAGACATTTAATCAACGGAAAAGAAATACCCATAATAAGGAAATATGTTATCAAATATGCCAAAATACATTTATTCAAACACAAAATACATATCCAGTGCCAAACATGACAAAATGCATATATTCAATGCAAAAATTGGCAAAAAGTGCAACTCGCTGCCTCCTGGTCTTGCAAACACTGTGCAGATAAAAGTGTGTGAACATTACAAAACAACACTGTACAGCTGGATACATTAACTGTGGTAACATTTAAAGTGGGTGAACATTAGTTAACATGTAAACTGGACAGTGGACACATCAAGGGAAGTTCTTCTTGAGGAACACTAACTGATCAGCATGCTCAGATGTAAGCGCACACCTCTGAGCAGAGATTATATCTCCAGACTCAATAGCTCTGGGGAAAAACCTGTCTGAGTCTGATTGTCCTTCTTTTGTGATCCCTGTATCAAAGAACCAGCCCCACTCTCGGGAAACACCTCAAAAAAGTCGACTCATTCAAGGTCCTGGAAGTCCACATATCCAACAATTTCTCCTGTACCCAAGGCCCAATGGAAACACTTGACCAGGCAGTGCCAACTGTCGCAAAGTCTAGCATTGAGTGACTGAGGAAGACAATCCTGCTCAAGAAGAAGGATGATGATGATGAGGCTTGCCTGGCTTTTTCTTCAGGTCAACTCCAGCACGTCCGTAGATTTTGGTACACCATCTTGTGGAGACAAAGTTAAGAGTTATTTGGGCCTATGGATACTCAGTATGTCTGGAGAGGGCGAGGAAAAAAAAAGGCTCACGACCCAAAGAACACAATCCTTGCCATACTTTCAGCCATATATATATACCGTATTTTCCGGACTATAAGCCGGACCGGTATGTAAGCCGCAGCAGCAAAAATTGACCCAAAAAACATCCTTTTCCACGGATAAGCCGCACTGGACTATAAGCCGCAGGTCATAACATCAGATATTTATGCAAACAGATTGTATATGAAAGTTTATTTTTTTTTAATATATATATTTTTTAAATCGTCTACCAACTGCAACATCCTCTCTTTAACAGCATTCTGTCTCCCATTGTTTAATGGATAGATGAATTTAGTGAACATTGCACACACTGCACCTAAATAATATATACAATCATAACATTATAAATACAATCATATATACTGTATACTGTATATCCAACACAAACTTTTATACAAGATCTTTATGCCATCCTCACTCCGAAGCGTCGGGTTTTTCGCCAGCTAGACGGCTGGATAACGACGTTTCAAACAACTAGACTGTCTTTACTTTTGCCCTGCTTTATTTGAACAATGGCCATTGACCATTACCCTCTTTAGGTCGACGTAAAACTAAAAATATAAAACACGTAATCAGCTAATGATACGTAGCACCTCTCGAGCTAACAAGCAAGTTGCACAATGAAAAATACTCTTATTTCAACGATAAACAAAACAGATGAACAGTGTCAATTTTGACAACTTGTGTACTTATGGATAATTCTCGTCCAAGGCAAAACAATATAAGACCAGCAATCCTTGAACATTAACCTGTCGTCTTTGTGTGCTTCCACATTGGATAACTCACGTCTACCTAGAAAAACGATATTTTGAAGTAACCAGAAGAGGGTGCTCTAAGTCTATGTACAAATCTCAAACAACAAAGGTGGTACTGCACTTCTGAAGGGCAGAATAATCTTATTAATCTTAATAATTCAATTTACACATTTTTTAAGAATATTTTTAATATATTTTAAAACTCTTTTTGAGCACATCCAATGATTCACATCTTTGCAGTTCTATTTAATAGTTGTTCCACAAACCAACTCCTTGAGCAGATACACACATTTGCTTGTGAGGTGGGGAAAAAAACAGCAGATAAGCCGCACTGGACTATAAGCCTTTCCCTTGCAGTGGGCACACACAAGAGTCTAACACTGGTCTTGCCACAGGTCTTTCTTCATGACCATGATGTCCAGACGCCTAGTATGACTGGGAGACTTTATTGTTTATTTATACTCTTTAAACAATATTTTTGTTGTTGTTGTTGTTAACATTTGTTTTAAAACATAAACCGACGGCCAATATCAATATTTTATTAAAACATAATTGATTTACTAGTTGTCCGTGTCACCGTCACTACCCAAATATATCCTATTCTGTTTGAGGGGGCGCTAATCAAATAAATGGGGGTGAAGTAGGCTGAAGCAGCGACCAAAACAAATAACACAAGAAGCGCAAAAGCAAATCAAGTAGAATGGCGGAAAGCACAAAGAAAAGGACTAAAGACCAACCCGCCAGTTTCCACTCAAAAATGTGGAATCATTTCGGGTTTCATGAAACTGATGACGGGAAGGCACTCTAATGGTGATGTAGAGGGCAGAGGGAGCACTGAAGGGAGTCCAGCTAATGACACCAGTAATGAGGACAGACCAATACACCCACCAAAAAAAAAAAAAAAAAAAAAAAAGATCTGCACTTGCAAACCTCCTTGGACAAATGTTCCAGCATGCCAGATCTTCCCCGACCCGATTGTCACCTAACTCCAAGGCTGAAAAGGAGGTCCAGCAATAGCAAGACTCCCCAGCTCCACCATTGCCAGATGAGCCATTGGATTTGTGCAAATCTGAGGCATGCAGATACCCACACCTTGCCAATCTGGCCCAGAGGTACCTGTGTGTGCCCGGAACTAGCGTGCCATCGGAGGAATCTTTTCAATGTTCATCTTCCCCTGGTTGGAGCTGGAAAATAATTCAACTATAGACATGAATTCTTATATGATCTTTTGAAATATAACATGTTTTGAGCTAAGGCATCCATATATGTTTTTTACCACAAATTATGACAGGTTGTTTTTTTTCTAACAAAATCTAAAGAATATATCATCTGGTAAATGAAGTTTTAATGTTACAGGCTTGTGAAAAATTAAATATTAGCACAGTTACGTACAGCAACAGTCGAATGTCATGCATATCCATAATATATTTTGCTCATCCTCTTCCAGGTACCGCAACTTCGACCAGCCTCATCGCTTCTATGTTGCTGATGTGTACACAGATCTCACACCTCTCAGCAAATTTCCTTCACCGGAATATGAAACATTTGCAGAGTACTACAAAACCAAGTACAACCTGGACCTGTCCAATATGAACCAGCCACTTTTGGATGTTGACCATACATCATCCAGGTAAGTAGTATGGGGATGTCATTTACAACTGTTATGTGAGGGTTTGACATACAACGCATAGGTGAAAAAATTTCAGTAAGTAGGGTTACATAAGTGCTATCAATGCCAAAGAAACTGATGGATGGATGGATGATCATTACACTTGTGCAGCACATACAAAATATGACATTTTGACTTAACTGTCTAAGAAACAAACAATCCAATTGATTGACTGGGCAAGACAGACTGCACGGACCATCGATATGCACTGCACTGGCTCTCTGGGATCTTAGCAGAGATAAAGTTACATAGGGGGAATGGGGGGGGGGGGACTTTGCAATGAACCACCTCTAATAAGGTGATCTCTGTTATCAAAAGTCTAATAGTGTCGGTCCTCTTTGGACAAGATCGATAGACACACCACTCCTACGGTTGGTTTATCCACCAGCATATCCCAGTGGACCAGGGAGCAATATTGTAAAGTTTGATAAGTAGTTGGTGTTCCAGTTTTTGTGTCCCATCCTGTTTTTTCCAAAACAGCTCGCCCAAAATCACCCAAGTTAGATCAAAAGGATGGTACCATTTTGGGAATTGATGTGACGTTGAGTACTTGACAGGTTGACAGGTTCAAGGCCATTCCTTGCCCCACCAAATGATATGCCAGATCATCCTCAATGCTAAAATGGAGTATTCTGACAAAATTCAAGAAGAAATAGGCCAGGGATTGCTGCCATGACAGGCACCAACCAACCGTCTTATGGCCACATTTCTGATCAGCCAGCTTGACAATGGAGACATGAAACATGGTCCACTCATACTCAGCTTTGTGTTTTTCTCCTTCAATTTCTCACTTTTGACTCATTCAAACCATTCTACCCTATAAACCTTTAAGGTTCTTATTACTCATGCCAAAAATTCACCAAGACACTTTCATCCCTACAATACCCACTAAAAAGTTTCAAAATGACAAGAGCTTTTTCATTTTTATTCTGTAATTTCTGCATTTGTCTGATTCAAGCGAATACATTAAACTTTGCAGCTTATCCTACCAATGCCAATTTTTGACCTATTCAAGTGGTTCAAACTGTAAACGGTTTTGCTTAACCATATTAACGCCAAGACACACTTAATAAATATTTACTGTAATAATATGGTTATATGATATGATATGATATGATATGATATTTTATTATATTTTATTATATTTTATTATATTAATCATTTCTACATTTAACCCAGGGGGTCTTAGGGTTACAACGGTCCCGACTTACAATGTTTCGAGGTTACGAACGCGCTTACAAACACACCATAAAGTGACGTAAACAATTGCAACGTAAACAATTGTGAACTAATTTCTAGCGTACGGCAGATGAATATGCATTGTGGCGGTTTTGGTCGAGGAAGAAGGCATCTCTCAGGTTGTGTTTCTCTTTTCTCACTCTCATGTGTTTGATCATTTTTTGTTGTTGTTTTTTTTATAAACTGTGCCCATCGTTATGGCTCCAAAGCATAAAGCAGATTCTTCTGATGGTAGTACATCAAAGAAAAGAAAGGCCATCACAATGGCCTTTTTTTTTTATTCAACAATACTTAATTTTTATTTCACATTAATTCATGTGTTTTTGATACATTTTACTATAGTACAATACTTTACAGTACTGTACAGGACAGTACTATACGTATAATCTATTTATTAGAGCCCGAGCAACTCCGAAAGCCCTCTTGTTTTTCTCCATATTAGGATCCGAGCAACTACCGCTGCAAGAGCCCTCATGTTTTTCTCCAGATTATTATTATTAGGGCCCAAGCAGCGACTGCTGCGAGGTCCCTATTGTTGTTCTCCGAGTTATTATTAGGGCCCGAGCAGCTACCGCTGCGAAAGCCCTCCTGTTTTTCTCCAGATTATTATTATTAGGGCCCAAGTAGCTACCCCTGCGAGAGCCCTCTTGTATTTCTCCGGAATATTAATATTATTATGATTAGCCCTCTTTTTTTTTTTTTTCTCCAGATTATTAGGGCCCAAGTAGCTACCGCTGGCGAGAGCCCTCCTGTTTTTCTCCGTATTATTATTATTATCATTATTATTATTATTATTATTCTCACGAATGAATCGCATTTTTGAGGGCCAAATGGCACATTCAAAAGTTGATAACTCTGGTTCTGTACATCCTAGCATATGGCGTGCTATGATGTTTTTGTAGTTCTTGGGGTCCTACATATTCAAAAATTTGTAGCTCTAGGTCAAATGGGTCGGAACTAGCTTAAGTTTTAGGATCATCTGGGTTAAATTACAGCAACTTTTACCAATTTGGGGAAACATCCGACTTTGAGGTGGCGTACAGACCACCCCCTTATCACAACGTAGTAAAATTTAGTAGCCTTCATCCTCCATGTCTCAATGTTATTCTGACAAATTTTCATTTCATTTACTTTCACGGGCTTTGCACAATACATGAAAGTGTAAAAAATTACAATTTTGTTTGTAACTAGGTGGCGCTATAATTCATTTCAAAATTTATCATGCATATGTTCTAAGGCAGTGACAAGTACATTTTCTGTAAGGTTTCAGATTTTTCAAAGCGTGCATGTTGGAGTTATTAAGGTGTTTGTCGCTCATGGCGAAGGAAATTTAAAACACATATTTTGAAGCCCCGCCCCTATCATATATGTTCACTAAATTTCGCCCAGCTGTGGCCTTATGCCTGATAATAGAGCATGTTGAATTTGAAATCGATCGAGTCAACCTTTTAAGAGAAATTATGAGGAGGGCCCTAAATTATGAGGAGGGCCCTAAATTGCCCCAATTGACTTAAAATTTGACGTGCTATATTATCAGACATAGGGCCACAACTGGGCAAAATTTCGTGAAGATCGGCCAACATATATTAGTGAAATCAAAAATATTGCTACATTTTTATGTACTTTGTTGAACCTGTCGAAGTAATATCACAGAATTTTTTTCTGACAGGCCTTCAAACACACCTAATTTCCTCCACCAAATATTGTGATGTTTTGATAATGGCCGTGACCTATATTGGAGTGCTCTTTATGATGATGTAAATGCTGCTGTAATTTCACCCAGATTATCTCATTTTATTGAATGAAAGTCCATTTCTACAAACATCAACAAACTTACATTCCATTGTAGCGTTAGAATCACCTTGTGGCCGAAAATAATATAATACAATTTTTCCGATTCCATTTACTTAGTTGCGCCCGCTGAACAAATGCTAATGAAAGTTTGACCTTTTCTAAGACAATGACTTCTACTGTTCACTGCATAAGCCAGGGGTGTCCAAACTTTTGCAAAGGGGGCCAGATTTGCTGTGTTAAAAATGTAGGGGGGCCAACCTTGGCGGGCGTTCTTTACCTATAACAGCAATTAATTTAAATACATTTCAAAGTCAACATATGTGATGGTATGGGGGTGCATTATTTCCCATTGCATGGGTGACTTACATTTCTGTGAAGGCAACATAAATACTGAAAAGTAACATATGCTACCACCCAAGCAACACCTTTTTCATGTACACCGCTGCTTATTTCAGCAAGATAATGCCAAGCCACGTTCTGCATGTGTTACAACAGTGTGGCTTTGAAGTAATAGAGTCCAGGTTCTTCTCAGGCTTGCTTGCAGTCCAGACCTGTGTCCCATTGAAATTGTGTGGCGCATTATGAAGTGTAAAATACAACAGAGAACATCCCCGGACTGTTGAACAACTGAAACAATTCATCAAGCAAGAATGGGAAGGAATTCCACATGAGAAGCTAATAGATTTAGTCTCCTCTCTTCCAAAATGTTTATTGAGTGTTATTAAAAGTAAAGTTGGTGTAACGGAGTGGTAAACATGTCCTTTCTCAATTTCTACTGGGCGTGTTGCAGCCAAGTTAATTATTATTTTGCAAAAAAAAAAATTAAGTTTAAAAAAACAATTTATCACAGTTTATCAAAACAAACAGTTGATAAACAGTTTATCAATTTGAACATTAAATATTTTGCCTTTGTAGTGTATTCAATTGAATATGGGTTAAGAAGGATTTTCAAATCGTATTTTGTTTCGTTTTATCGTTTTTATTTACATTTTACACAATTTCCTAACTTCAACCAAATCCTGTTTATACTTCCGTGAGTGCGCAAAGGAGCGCAGGTTCATATCATTCCAAAACATTGTAAGTTTAGCCAACAACAACATGGTAAAAGTATTATTATGAGTTGATTGTGTAGCTTCAAGATGGATATCAGAAAGTTATTCGCCGGTAGCAGGGATGAAGCAGCAAGGAATGAGGGAGGTAAATTAAGTCCTAGGCAACCTACTGTATGTTAGTCTTAAGTTTTTTAAGCATCAGTGACAAATCTAATACACAATCAGATAACAATTAGGCCTGGGGCGAGATACAAATTCCATGAGACAAGATATCTCATGAGATTGAGTCCACGAAAACGAGATATCATTAACATTTTGATAATTTTTAATATAATCTAACGTAAATTTTCCTATTTCAAAATGATTTTTTATTGAGCAGGCTGCAATTAAAAAATTTAAAGTTTTTCCAAATACCGCTGCAATAACAAATGATGTAGCCTAGCTCTCTTAGAATAGTTGAACGTGAACAAAATATTTACATGCTGCTTCAAGAAAAGTTGCAGCTGAGCTCTTTCTTAGTTGAACATGAACAAAGTAGAAATACATTTTTAATGTGCCAAAAATGAAACTAATACACATTATCTACAGTAGTGATTTTATTTCTGGGCACAACAACAAGCCCTTCGTTGTGCAGCAAACTAACATATGTCTATATTTAATGCTCTTGTTCTTTTTTAGAAATACAAGCATGTCTACTTTGTAAGGGTCCAACGTGTACTTTTGGGCAGTAACTACAGTATACCAGATGCTGAGGAAAAGACGCACTGGAAACTGTTGTCGCATAAAAGTGAACGTAGCTTAAACATATTAGCCATGTTAGCTGCGTTAGTTGGCTGCATTTACTACTGAAGACGACAAACCAGGAAGTGGATGTGATTGGCTGCGGCGGCCAAAGTGTATGAGTCACCTTGAGAGGAGGCTCCCACTGCAGTCTGCAATTGCCCATTAAGGAAGAGGGGAGAGAAAAAAAACAAACAAAAAATGTAATTGTTTTGACAAATTTGGATGGTTTTAAATCACCGTGACTTCCAAAGTTACAATATATTGCCTTTACAGTTATCGGGCCATGCCTGGTTGGAACTACTGTGCGACTAATTTGATATCGGGATGAGAGGGGGTGAATTAGCCGCCGAAATCCACTGCCTTCCACCATCAAAAATGACTTCACCTATTAGTGATATCTCGTCCCATCCCTTGTAACAATGAGCCAGAAAGTGAAGCAAAAACGAAATGCTTCAGATGCTCAAGAAGAAGAACAAAACAGACATGTTGCAACTAAATAGACAAAGTAAAAAGCAGACTTGACAACCTAAATATACTGTTATAATAGTGGTTGCGATATGAAATGTTGATGATGACGGATGCTACAGGTAAGTTTATTCTATTTTAATACATTTTTACTGTAACATTTGTTAATAGCTGTTGTTGTTTTGGTCTTGTAAAAATAGTTTGACCCTCAGACTGACTTGCTTACGTGCTTTTTATTCCGCAATTTCTGTGACTCCAAACATTTCTGTTTGGACCCCTAGTTTTTTAGTATTGTGAGTCCCTGTGATCCAACAGTTTTCTGGGGTAAAATGAAGAATGAAACTGTAATGTAATATAAAATTTTATTTAATTCACTTTCAAGTCCTGATTGTTCAGTTTATACTTACTGATGCTATTTTCCCCACTTCGTAAAAATTCATAATTTTCAAAAATACCCACAAAAATGTTCTACATTTTTAACCGATAAAAGCTGTTCCAACTTCAAACTGTTTAGCCAATGTCAAGAGTTCTCTTAGCAAAAATACTACATTTCACTTGTTGAAATCCCATCACTTTTTCTTTTAAAATACCTTTTCTCATATTCTCCTTTAATTTTACTTAGTTTCAGTGAGTAAAATTACTCCAACTTCAAACTGGTTAGGTGTTCCATTTTAGGAGCTTTGAAGACAATACTCCAAAAATAATAGTTAGGACAGAAGACAGCACAGGATGAATTCAGCAAAGCAGAAAGATGAGGATGAAAGAAGCCCTTCTACCATCCTCATCTTTCTGCTAGAGAGAGAGAGAGCAAAAAGCCAAGCAGAAAAAAAGCACAAACACTGAATTCTGCGAGACTTTTGTAAGCCTAATTGTTCACAGGTTTATATGCGTTGGAATTCAAGTGATATGCGTTAGCTTGACTTACTTTTTCTCCTAATATTGCCTGAGGGGTTACACTGCAGCACTGCAGGTGCGGGGTGGCTGTGGCTAAGGCAGTAAAGGGCGTCGTTCCCTAACCGTAGGGTCCGCTGTTCGATCCCGCTCTGTCAGAGTTACGTGCTGTTGTGTCATTGGGCAAGTCACATCCCCGAATTTTCCTCCAGTGGTTGGTCGGAGAGGCCCTAATGCTCGGTATGGGAGCCGCGCCTCTGTCAGTCTACCACAGGGCAACTGTGGCTACGCAACGTAGTTTACCACCACAGGTCTAACTGTGTGCTAGTGCTTTGTGAAGCCCCTTGGGATCATGAAAGGCACTATATAAATGTAAGCTTTATTATGATTATTATTAATAATAATAATAATAATAATAATAATGATAATAATAATAATAATAATAATAACTAGAGCTGCAAGCAGCTATAACGGGCCCTCGCAGACATGAGCACGTTGAAGGATGAACAGTTCCGAGGTATGAACAAATCTGGGTATGGATGTATTCGGCCATTGGCAGGAAAACTGTAGAGGTCAATGTTCTAGAAAAGGTAACATTTGTATTCGCATTTGTCCAACGGGCTCAACTAAGTAATTGAAATGGCAAACTTGACCAAATTTGAAGAGTCATGAAATTTGAGTTTCATAATGTTCGCTTTGTCTCAATATTCTCCTGACTAATTTTCAGTGAATTTCCTGAAAGCAGCATAGCAGAGAACATGAAAGTGTAAAAACTATCTCTTTTGTCCGGCACCAGGTGTCGCTATTGGTACTGTTAAATTGCTCAAACAGGATTAGCACAGTCCAAAACCTGAAATATTAAGGTTCTTTACACTGACGGCATAGGAAATATGATTCAAGTATTTTGAAGCCCCGCCCCCATCATATAAGTTAGCCTATCTTGATGAAATTTTGCCCAATGGTGCCACTCTGTCAGGTAATGGAGCACCTCAAATGTGAAGTTGATCGGGTCAAGGGTTTTGGTACCGAAAAATGTACAAAATCGGGCCAAATGCTACATTCAACAATTGATAACTCTGGTTCTGTACATCCTAACATATGGCGCTCTATGATGTTTTTGTAGGTCTTGAGGTCTTACATATACATAAACAATTTTGTAGCTCTAGGTCAAACGGGTCAGAACTGACTCTCGTTTTATGATCACCTGGGCTCAATTACAGTAAGTTTAGATGACTTGAGCAAACTCCGAATTTGGGGTTGCATACAGACCACCCACTTTATCACAAAGTCACAATTTGGATACCTTTATTCTCCAAGTCTCGATGCTTTTTGCACAAATTTTCAGTAGATTTACTCTTATGGGCTTAACACAACACATGAAAGTTTAAAAAATGACATTTTTGTTTGTAAATAGGTGGCGCTATAATTAATTTGAAAAATAACCATGCAGATTTTTTAAAGCAGTTACTAGTAGATTTTCTGTAATGTTTCAGATTTTTTCAAGCTTGCACATTGGAGTTATTAGGGTTTTTATTGCTCATGGCGAAGGAAATGTGACTTTGGAACACGTATTATGAAGCCCCACCCCCATCATATTTGTCAACCAATCTTCTCAAAATTTTGCCCAGTTGTGCCCCCATGTTAGATAATGAGGCACGCCAAATGTGAAGTTGATCGGGTCAAGGGTTTCGGTACCGAAAAATGTAGAAAATCGGGCCAAATGCTACATTCAATAATTAATAACTCTGGTTCTGTACATCCTAACATATGGCGCTCTATAATGTTTTTGTAGGTTTATAGGTCCTACATATGCATAAAAAAATTCATAGCTCTCGGACTTTGAGTTGGCATAGAGGCCACGCCCTCTCTGGAAAAGTCATAAAAGTTGAGAACCTTCATTTTTCACTCTGTCATAGATTTTCTGACCATTTTTGAGTTCATTTAGTCAAACAGGCATTGCACAGTACATGAAAGTGTAAAAAATGAGATTTTTGTCCGCCACTAGGTGGCGTTGTGAATGATTTGGAAGTTTATCACATAGCTGTATTGGGGCATGACTTTTAAAGTCCCTGAAGAGTTTCACATGGTTTGAAGCTGAAACAGTTAAGTTATTAGGTTTTTGTCACTCTTGGCGAAGGAAATATTCAAAATATTTTAAAGCTCCGCCCACATCTTACAAGTCATGGGATCTTCACAACTTTTGGCATATTTGTGCCCCTATATCTGCTTATACTCCATGCCAACGTAGAAGTTAATGGGGTGAACTGTTAAAGAGAAAAAGGCACTAGTTTGAGACCAGCAAATGTCAAAGTACAGGGCAAAATAAAATAAAAAGGGCACAATATAAAAATTCATAACAAATTTTCTGTACATCCTAGCGCATCACTTTTATTGACTTTTTTATAAGTCTTACAATCCTACATATGCCTAAAAAATTTCATAACTGTAGGTCAAACCAAACAAGATTGACTGTAATCTTTCGACTAATGACCTTTTTTGCAGCCACTAGGTGGCTCTAGCTTTAAACTGATATATGTTTGTCGATGTCTTTAGGAATTGATTTTCATCCAATGTGTGAAATTGTGAGAAGATCAGATCATCTGGGTCAAATTACAGCAGCTTTTACTGGTCCGATAAAGCTTCGGAATGAAAATGGACGTGCAGGCCACGCCCATTATCAAAACTTCGTAAAATTTGGTGGAGGTCAGCTGGACTGTCTAGAGGCTTTTCAGACTTAATTTCAGCGATATTACTTCAAAGGGCTTAGCTAAACACATAAAAACGTTTTAAAAAATGCTATATTTTTGGCTGCCACTAGGTGGCGCTCGAACTATAAAAAAAAATTACGTTGATAGGTGTATTCCGCATTGGAAACCCATCAAATATCTGAAGTTTAGAAAAGATAAGACCATCTGGGTCCAAATACAGCAACTTTGTTCGTTTTGGCGAGACTTCAGACTGACATTCTTGTTTGCCACTAGGTGGCCTTATAAGCAATTTAAGATTTTTTTAAACACATGTGTTAAGGGCTTGAGTCTTCATGTGTCTGTGAAGTTTCAGATTTTTCCAAGCTTGTAAAGCTGAGTTATAAAGGTTTGTTTCACATGAGGCAAAGTAATCATCAAAGGCATAATATGAAGCCCCGCCCCCAACATATTTGATGGCGGATCGTCACGAAAATTTGAACAATTGTGCCTCACAGTCAGATAAAACATCACAGCAAATTTGAAGTCGATCGGGTCAAGCGTTTGGGAGAAAAAAGGAGCAGTTCAGGACCTGCAAACGAGCAAAAATGGGCCAAAGGTGCACATTCAAAAATTCATAACTCTCTTTCTGTACATCTGAGCATATGGCTTGCTCTGACTTTTTTGTAGGGCTCGAAGTCCTACATAAGGCCACAAATTTTTGGAGCTCTAGGTCAAACGGGCCGGGAGTGAGAGGCTATTTTCCACTCATAAGGCCATTTTGGGGCCAATTACAGCTACTTTTTTCGTTTTGGCGAGTCATCTGACTTTGAGGTGGCGTGCAGACTACGCCCATTATCGAAAAGTCGTACAATTTTAAAACCTTAATATTCCATGTCTTAATGATATTCTGACCAATTTTCATTTGTTTTACTCAAACAGACTGAGCACAATACATGAAAGTGTAAAAAATAACATTTTAATCAACCACTAGGCGGCGCTAGTAGGTATTTAAAAAAACTTTTTTCAAAGGTGTTAAAGACATAAGTTTCCATGTATCTATGAAGTTTTAGATTTTTTTATGCTAGTACAACAAAGTTATTAAGGTTTATGTCACTCTTGGCGAAGGAAAAATTGAACACATAATTTGAAGCCACGCCCCTATCATATATGTCAGCGGATCTGCACCAAATTTTGCCCACTTGTGCCCCTATGTGTGAATATGGACCACAGCAAATTTGAAGGCGATTGAGTAAAGCATTTAGGAGAAACAAGGAGCAGTTTGGGACCTGCAAACGTGCAAAAATGGGCCAAAAATGCACATTCAAAAATTCATAACTCTTTTTCTGTACATCTGAGCACATGGCTCGCGCTGACTTTTTTGTAGGTCTCAAGGTCCTACATATGCCTAAAAATTTTCGTAGCTCTAGGTGAAACGGGCCGGGACCAGGTGCACTTTTTCGACCTTAGGTGGCACTGCAGAGCCATTTTTTTTGCATTGTTTTGGGAAACACAAAAATTTTAAATATTTCACCGGGCCCGACGAATGTGCAAATTTTGGTGACTTTTCGTGCATGTTTAGGCCCTCAAAAATGGAAAAGCGCTGCACAGTAAATAATAATAATAACTAGAGCTGCAAGCAGCTATAAAGGGCCCTCGCAGACCTGTGCACGTTGGGGTATTAACAGGTCGGGGTATGAACAAGGACTATGAAGGATGAAAAAGTAGTTGTAGATGACTTTAGTGCAGGACTCTTACCAAATATGTAAAATTTAGACAAGGTGGGACAATGTGGGTGGAGTTACTGCAGCTTTTATTGTTCCAATTTTGTGACTTTCAATGCGATATAGGCCACATTCACTGTCGAAACATCGTACTGATTTGTGGAGGGCATAAGGCATGGCCACTGGCTTTTCAAAAAACATTTAAGGGATGTCACTTCAAGGGGCTCAGCAGAGTACATAAAAACATTAAGGATTTGCTATATTTTTTGCTGCCACTAGGTGGCGCTCGAACTATGATTAAAAAATAGGCTTGTAGGTGTGTTTCACATTGGACTCCCATCCCATATATGAAGTTTTAAAAATATAAGCAACTGTTACCGTTTTCGCGAGACATCGGATTTTGAGTTGGCATAGAGGCCACGCCCTTTAATGAAAAGTCATAAAAGTTGAGAACCTTAATGTTCCAATGTGTCATAGCTTTTCTGACCATTTTTGAGTTCATTTAGTCAAACAGGCATTTCACAGTACATAAAAGTATAAAAAATGAGATTTTTGTCCGCCACTGGGTGGCGCTGTATATGATTTGAAAGTTTATCACATAGCTGCATTATTCCATGACTTTTAAAGTCCCAGGAAAGTTTCAGATGGTTTGAAGCTGTCATAGCTGAGTTATTAAGATTTTTGTCTCTCTTGGCGAAGGAATTATTAAACATAATTTGAAGCTCCGCCCGCATCTTTTATGTCAAGAGATCTTCACAATATTTGGCCTATGTGTGCCCCTCAGTTGGATAATGATTCATGCCAAAGTTGAAGGTAAATGGGGTGAATCGTTTAAGAGAAAAAGACACTAGTTTGAGACCAGCTAACGTCTAAGAATGGGACAAAACTGCACATTGAAAAAATTCATAAGAATTTTTCTGTACATCCTAGCACATCACTTCTATTGACTTTTTTGTAGGTCTTGCAGTCCTTCATTTGCCTACAAAGTTTCATAGCTGTCAGTCAAACCAAACAGGATTGACTGTAATCTTTCGACTAATGACATTTTTTGCAGCCACTAGGTGGCGCTAGCTTTAAACTGGAATATATTTTTGTCGCTATGTTCAGGAGAATATCTTTATCCAATGTGTGAAATTGTGAGAAGATCAGATCATCTGGGTCAAATTACAGCAACTTTTACTGGACAGATAAAGCTTCGGAATGAAAATGGTCATAGAGGCCACGCCCATTATCGAAACTTCGTAAAATTTGGTGGAGGTCAGCAAGGCTGTGTAGAGGCTTTTCAGACTTAATTTCAGCGATATTACTTCAAAGGGCTCAGCTAAACACATAAAAACCTTTAAAAAATGCTATATTTTTGGCTGCCACTAGGTGTCGCTCGCACTATAAGAAAAAATACGTTGATAGGTGTATTCCGCATTGGAAACCCATCAAATATATGAAGCTTATAAAAGATAAGACCATCTGGGACCAAACACAGCAACTTTGTTCGTTTTCGCGAGACATCAGACTGACATTTTTGTTTGCCACTAGATGGCCTTATAAGCAATTGAAGATTTTTTTAAACACTTGTGTTAAGGGCTTGAGTCTCCATGTGTCTGTGAAGTTTCAGATTTTTCCAAGCTTGTAAAGCTGAGTTATAAAGGTTTGTTTCACATGTGGCAAAGTAATCATCAAAGGCATAATATAAAGCCCCGCCCCCAACATATTTGATGGCGGATTATCACAAAAATTTGAACAATTGTGCCTCACAGTCAGATAAAACATCACAGCAATTTTGAAGTCGATCAGGTCAAGCGTTTGGGAGAAAAAAGGAGCAGTTCGGGACCTGCAAATGAGCAAAAACGGGACAAAAGTGCACATTCAAAAATTCATAACTCTCTTTCCGTACATCTGAGCACATGGCTCGCGCTGACTTTTTTGTAGGGCTCGAGGTCCTACATAAGGCTACAAATTTTTGTAGCTCTAGGTCAAACGGGCCGGGAGTGAGAGGCTATTTTCCACTCATAAGGCCATTTTGGGGCCAATTACAGCCACTTTTTTAGTTTTGGCGAGTCATCTGACTTTGAGGTGGCGTGCAGACTACGCCCATAATCGAAAAGTTGTAAAATTTTAAAACCTTAATATTCCATGTCTTAATGATATTCTGACCAATTTTCATTTGTTTTACTCAAACAGACTGAGCACAATACATGAAAGTGTAAAAAATGACATTTTAATCAACCACTAAGCGGCGCTAGTAGGTATTTAAAAAAACTTTTTTTAAAAGTGTGAAAGACATAAGTTTACATGTGTCTATGAAGTTTTAGATTTTTTTAAGCTAGTACATCAAAGTTATTAAGGTTTTTGTCCCTCTTGGCGAAGGAAAAATTGAACACATAATTTGAAGCCACGCCCCTATCATATATGTCAGCGGATCTGCACCAAATTTTGCCCACTTGTGCCCCTATGTGTGAATATGGACCACAGCAAATTTGAAGGCGATTGAGTAAAGCGTTTAGGAGAAACAAGGAGCAGTTTGGGACCTGCAAACGTGCAAAAATGGGCCAAAAATGCACATTAAAAAATTCATAACTCTTTTTCTGTACATCTGAGCACATGGCTCACGCTGACTTTTTTGTAGGTCTCTAGGTCCTACATATGCCTAAAAATTTTCGTAGCTCTAGGTCAAACGGGCCGGGACCAGGTGCACTTTTTCGACCTTAGGTGGCGCTGCAGAGCCATTTTTTTTTGCATTGTTTTGGGAAACACAAAAATATAAAAATTTTTACCGGGCCCGACAAATGTGCAAATTTTGGTGACTTTTCGTGCATGTTTAGGCCCTCAAAAATGTAAAAAGCGCTGCACAGTAAATAATAATAATAACTAGAGCTGCAAGCAGCTATAAAGGGCCCTCGCAGACCTGTGCACGTCGGGGTATGAACAGGTCGGGGTATGAACAAGGACTATGAACAATGAAAAATTTGTTGTAGATGACTTCAGTGCAGGACTCTTATCAAATATTAAGTAAAATGTAGACAAGGTGGGACAATGTGGGTGGAGTTACTGCAGCTTTTATTGTTCCAATTTTGTGACTTTCAATGCCATATAGGCCACAGCCACTGTCGAAACATCGTACTGATTTGTGGAGGGCATAAGGCATGGCCACTGGCTTTTCAGAAAACATTTAAGGGATATCACTTCAAGGGGCTCAGCAGAGTACATAAAAACATGAAGGATTTGCTATATTTTTTGCTGCCACTAGGTGGCGCTCGTACTATGATAAAAAATAGGCTTGTAGGTGTGTTTCACATTGGACTCCCATCCCATATATGAAGTTTTAAAAATATAAGATCGTCTAGGTCCAATTACAGCAACTTTTACCGTTTTGGGGAGACATCAGACTTTGAGTTTGCATAGAGGCCACGCCCTTTAATGAAAAGTCATAAGAGTTGAGAACCTTAATGTTCCAATGTGTCATAGCTTTTCTGACCATTTTTTAGTTCATTTAGTCAAACAGGCATTTCACAGTGCATAAAAGTATAAAAAATGAGATTTTTGTCTGCCACTGGGTGGCGCTGTAAATGATTTGAAAGTTTATCACATAGCTGTATTATTCCATGACTTTTAAAGTCCCAGGAAAGTTTCAGATGGTTTGAAGCTGTCATAGCTGAGTTATTAACATTTTTGTCACTCTTGGCGAAGGAAGTATTAAACATAATTTGAAGCTCCGCCCCCATCTTTTCTGTCAAGAGATCTTCACGATATTTGGACTATGTGTGCCCCTCAGTTGGATAATGATTCATGCCAAAGTTGAAGGTAATGGGGTGAATCGTTTAAGAGAAAAAGGCACTAGTTTGAGACCAGCTAATGTCTAAGAATGGGACAAAACTGCACATTAAAAAAATTCATAACAATTTTTCTGTACATCCTAGCACATCACTTCTATTGACTTTTTGGGAGGTCTTGCAGTCCTTCATTTGCCTACAAAGTTTCATAGCTGTAGGTCAAACCAAACAGGATTGACTATAATCTTTTGACTAATGACATTTTTTGCAGCCACTAGGTGGCGCTAGCTTTAAACTGGAATATATTTTTGTCGATATGTTCAGGAGAATATTTTCATCCAATGTGTGAAATTGTGAGAAGATCAGATCATCTGGGTCAAATTACAGAAACTTTTACTGGACAGATAAAGCTTCGGAATGAAAATGGTCGTAGAGGCCACGGCCATTATCGAAACTTCGTAAAATTTGGTGGAGGTCAGCAGGGCTGTCTAGAGGCTTTTCAGACCTAATTTCAGCGATATTACATCAAAGGGCTCAGCTAAACACATAAAAACGTTTAAAAAATGCTATATTTTTGGCTGCCACTAGGTGGCGCTCGCACTATAACAAAAAATACGTTGTTAGGTGTATTCCGCATTGGAAACCCATCAAATATATGAAGTTTAGAAAAGATAAGACCATCTGGGACCAAACACAGCAACTTTGTTCGTTTTGGCGAGACATCAGACTGACATTTTTGTTTGCCACTAGATGGCCTTATAAGCAATATAATATTTTTTTAAACACTTGTGTTTAGGGCTTGAGTCTCCATGTGTCTGTGAAGTTTCAGATTTTTCTAAGCTTGTAAAGCTGAGTTATAAAGGTTTGTTTCACATGTGGCAAAGTAATCATCAAAGGCATAATATAAAGCCCCGCCCCCAACATATTTGATGGCGGATCATCACAAAAATTTGAACAATTGTGCCTCACAGTCAGATAAAACATCACAGCAAATTTGAAGTCGATCGGGTCAAGCGTTTGGGAGAAAAAAGGAGCAGTTCGGGACCTGCAAATGAGCAAAAACGGGCCAAAAGTGCACATTCAAAAATTCATAACTCTCTTTCTGTACATCTGAGCACATGGCTCGCGCTGACTTTTTTGTAGGGGTCGAGGTCCTACATAAGGCTACAAATTTTTGGAGCTCTAGGTCAAACGGGCCGGGAGTGAGAGGCTATTTTCCACTCATAAGGCCATTTTGGGGCCAATTACAGCCACTTTTTTCGTTTTGGCGAGTCATCTGACTTTGAGGTGGCGTGCAGACTACGCCCATTATCGAAAAGTGGTAAAATTTTAAAACCTTAATATTCCATGTCTTAATGATATTCTGACCAATTTTCATTTGTTTTACTCAAACAGACTGAGCACAATACATGAAAGTGTAAAAAATGACATTTTAATCAACCACTAGGCGGCGCTAGTAGGTATTTAAAAAAACTTTTTTTAAAGGTGTTAAAGACATAAGTTTCCATGTGTCTATGAAGTTTTAGATTTTTTTAAGCTAGTACATCAGAGTTATTAAGGTTTTTGTCACTCTTGGCGAAGGAAAAATTGAACACATAATTTGAAGCCACGCCCCTATCATATATGTCAGCGGATCTGCACCAAATTTTGCCCACTTGTGCCCCTATGTGTGAATATGGACCACAGCAAATTTGAAGGCGATTGAGTAAAGCGTTTGGGAGAAACAAGGAGCAGTTTGGGACCTGCAAACGTGCAAAAATGGGCCAAAAATGCACATTCAAAAATTCATAACTCTTTTTCTGTACATCTGAGCACATGGCTCGCGCTGACTTTTTTGTAGGTCTCTAGGTCCTACATATGGCTAAAAATTTTCGTAGCTCTAGGTCAAACGGGCCGGGACCAGGTGCACTTTTTCGACCTTAGGTGGCGCTGCAGAGCCATTTTTTTTGCATTGTTTTGGGAAACACAAAAATATCCAATTTTTCACCGGGCCCGACAAATGTGCAAATTTTGGTGACTTTTCGTGCATGTTTAGGCCCTCAAAAATGGAAAAGCGCTGCACAGTAAATAATAATAATAATAATAATAATAATAATAATAATAATAATAATAATAATAATCTGGAGAAAAACAAGAGGGCTCTCGCAGCGGTAGCTGCTCGGGCCCTAATAACTAGAGCTGCAAGCAGCTATAAAGGGCCCTCGCAGACCCGTGCACGTTGGGGTATGAACAGGCCGGGGTATGAACAAGGAGTATGAACGATGAAAACTTAGTTGTAGATGACTTCAGTGCAGGACTCTTACCAAATATGTAAAATTTAGACAAGGTGGGACAATTTGGGTTGAGTTACTGCAGCTTTTATTGTTACAGTTTTGTGACTCTCAATGCCGTATGGGCCACACCCACTGTGGAAACATCGTACTCATTTGTGGAGGGCATAAGGCATGGCCACTGGCTTTTCAGAAAACATTTAAGGGATATCACTTCAAGGGGCTCAGCAGAGTACATAAAAACGTTAAGGATTTGCTATATTTTTTGCTGCCACTAGGTGGCGCTCGTACTATGATAAAAAATAGGCTCGTAGGTGTGTTTCACATTGGACTCCCATCCCATATACGAAGTTTTAAAAATATCAGATCGTCTAGGTCCAATTACAGCAGCTTTTACCGTTTTCGTGAGACATCGGATTTTGAGTTGGCATAGAGGCCACGCCCTTTATTGAAAAGTCATAAAAGTTGAGAACCTTAATTTTCCAATGTGTTATAGCTTTTCTGACCATTTTTGAGTTCATTTAGTCAAACAGGCATTTCACAGTACATAAAAGTATAAAAAATGAGTTTTTTGTCCGCCACTGGGTGGCGCTGTAAATGATTTGAAAGTTTATCACAAAGCTGTATTATTGCATGACTTTTAAAGTCCCAGGAAAGTTTCAGATGGTTTGAAGCTGTCATAGCTGTGTTATTAAGATTTTTGTCACTCATGGCGAAGGAAGTATTAAACATAATTTGAAGCTCCGCCCGCATCTTTTATGTCAAGAGATCTTCACGATATTTGGACTATGTGTGCCCCTCAGTTGGATAATGATTCATGCCAAAGTTGAAGGTAATGGGGTGAATCGTTTAAGAGAAAAAGGCACTAGTTTGAGACCAGCTAATGTCTAAGAATGGGACAAAACTGCACATTAAAAAAATTCATAACAATTTTTCTGTACATCCTAACACATCACTTCCATTGACTTTTTTGTAGGTCTTACAGTCCTTCATTAGCCTACAAAGTTTCATAGCTGTAGGTCAAACCAAACAGGATTGACTGTAATCTTTCGACTAATGACTTTTTTAGCAGCCACAAGGTGGCGCTAGCTTTAAACTGGAATATATTTTTGTCGCTATGTTCAGGAGAATATCTTTATCCAATGTGTGAAATTGTGAGAAGATCAGATCATCTGGGTCAAATTACAGCAACTTTTACTGGACAGATAAAGCTTCGGAATGAAAATGGTCATAGAGGCCACGCCCATTATCGAAACTTCGTAAAATTTGGTGGAGGTCAGCAAAGCTATCTAGAGGCTTGTCAGACTTAATTTCAGCGATATAACTTTAAAGGGCTCAGCTAAACACATAAAAACATTTAAAAAATGCTATTTTTTTGGCTGCCACTAGGTGGCACTCGCACTATAGCAAAAAATACGTTGATAGGTGTATTCCGCATTGGAAATCCATCAAATATGTAATGTTTAGAAAAGATAAGACCATCTAGGTCCAAATACAGCAACTTTGTTCGTTTTCGCGAGAAATCAGACTGACATTTTTGTTTGCCACTAGGTGGCCTTATTAGCAATTTAAGATTTTTTAAACACATGTGTTAAGGGCTTGAGTCTTCATGTGTCTGTGAAGTTTCATATTTTTCCAAGCTTGGAAAGCTGAGTTATAAAGGTTTGTTTCACATGTGGCAAAGTAATAATCAAAGGCATAATATGAAGCCCCGCCCCCAACATATTTGATTGCGGATCATCACAAAAATTTGAACAATTGTGCCTCACAGTCAGATAAAACATCACAGCAAATTTGAAGTCGATCGGGTCAAGCGTTTGGGAGAAAAAAGGAGCAGTTCTGGACCTGCAAATGATCAAAAACGGGACAAAAGTGCACATTCAAAAATTCATAACTCTCTTTCTGTACATCTGAGCATATGGCTCGCGCTGACTTTTTTGTAGGGCTGGAGGTCCTACATAAGGCTACAAATTTTTGTAGCTCTAGGTCAAACGGGCCGGGAGTGAGAGGCTATTTTCCACTCATAAGACCATTTTGGGGCCAATTACAGCCACTTTTTTCGTTTTGGCGAGTCATCTGACTTTGAGGTGGCGTGCAGACTACGCCCATTATCGAAAAGTCGTACAATTTTAAAACCTTAATATTCCATGTCTTAATGATATTCTGACCAATTTTCACTTCTTTTACTCAAACAGACTGAGCACAATACATGAAAGTGTAAAAATTGACATTTTAATCAACCACTAGGCGGCGCTAGTAGATATTTAAAAAAACTTTTTTCAAAGGTGTTAAAAACATAAGTATCCATGTGTCTATGAAGTTTTAGATTTTTTTAAGCTAGCACATCAAAGTTATTAAGGTTTATGTCACTCTTGGCGAAGGAAAAATTGAACACATAATTTGAAGCCACGCCCCTATCATATATGTAAGCGGATCTGCACCAAATTTTGCCCAGTTGTGCCCCTATGTCTAATTATATACCATAGCAAATTTGAAGGCGATTGAGTAAAGCGTTTAGGAGAAACAAGGAGCAGTTTGGGACCTGCAAACATGCAAAAATGGGCCAAAAATGCACATTCAAAAATTCATAACTCTTTTTCTGTACATCTGAGCACATGGCTCGCGCTGACTTTTTTGTAGGTCTCTAGGTCCTACATATGCCTAAAAATTTTCGTAGCTCTAGGTCAAACGGGCAGGGACCAGGTGCACTTTTTCGACCTTAGGTGGCGCTGCAGAGCCATTTTTTTTGCATTGTTTTGAGAAACACAAAAATATCCAATTTTTCACCGGGCGTGACAAATGTGCAAATTTTGGTGACTTTTCGTGCATGTTTAGGCCCTCAAAAATGGAAAAGCGCTGCACAGTAAATAATAATAATAATAATAATCCGGAGAAAAACAAGAGGGCTCTCGCAGCGGTAGCTGCTCGGGCCCTAATAAGAATAATAATCCGGAGAAAAACAAGAGGGCTCTCGCAGCGGTAGCTGCTCGGGCCCAAATAATAATAATAACTAGAGCTGCAAGCAGCTATAAAGGGCCCTCGCAGACCTGTGCACGTTGGGGTATGAACAGGTTGGGGTATGAACAAGGACTATGAACGATGAAAAAGTAGTTGTAAATGACTTCAGTGCAGGACTCTTACCAAATATGTAAAATTTACTGCAGCTTTTATTGTTCCAATTTTGTGACTTTCAATGCCATATAGGCCACACCCACTGTCGAAACATCGTAGTGATTTGTGGAGGGCATAAGGCATGGCCACTGGCTTTTCAGAAAACATTTAAGGGATATCACTTCAAGGGGCTCAGCAGAGTACATAAAAACATTAAAGATTTGCTATATTTTTTGCTGCCACTAGGTGGCGCTCGTACTATGATAAAAAATAGGCTTTAGGTGTGTTTCACATTGGACTCCCATCCCATATATGAAGTTTTGCAAACATCAGATCATCTAGGTCCAATTACAGCAACTTTTACCGTTTTGGTGAGAAATCGGACTTTGAGCTGGCATACATGCCACGCCTTTTATTGAAAAATCATAAAAGTTGAGAACCTTCATTCTCCACTGTGTCATAGCTTTTCTGACCATTTTTTAGTTCATGTAGTCAAACAGACATTGCACAGTACATGAGAGTGTAAAAAATTAGATTTTTGTCCGCCACTAGGTGGCGCTGTAAATGATTTGGATGTTTATCACATAGCTGTATTGGGGCATGACTTTTAAACTCCCTGCAAGTGTTTAACTTGATTTGAAGCTGAAACAGCTGAGTTATTAAGGTTTTTGTCACTCTTGGCGAAGGAAATATTCAAAACAATTTGAAGCTCCGCCCACATCTTACAAGTCATGGGATCTTCACAATTTTTGGGAGCTTTGTGCCGCTATATCTGCTAATAGTCCATGCCAACGTAGAAGTTAATCGGGTGAACCGTTTAAGAGAAAAAGGCACTAGATTTAGACCGGCTAATGTCTAAGAATGGGGCAAAATTGCACATAAAAAAAAATCATAAAAATTATTCTGTACATCTTAGCACATCACTCCTATTGATTTTTTTGTAGGTCTTACAATCCTACATATGCCTAAAAACTTTTATAGTGTTAGGTCAAACCAAACAGGAATGACTCCAATCTTTCGACTAATGACATTTTTTGCAGCCACTAGGTGGCGCTAGCTTTAAACTGGAATATATGTTTGTCGATGTCTTCAGGAATAGATTTTCATCCAATGTGTGAAATTGTGAGAAGATCAGATCATCTGGGTCAAATTACAGCAGCTTTTACTGGTCCGTTAAATTTTCGGAATGAAAATGGACGTAAAGGCCACGCCCATTATCGAAATTTTGTAAAATTTGGTGGAGGTCAGCAGGGCTGTCTAGAGGCCTGTCACACTTAATTTCAGCGATATTACTTCAAAGGGCTCAGCTAAACACGTAAAAATGTTTCAAAAATGCTATGTTTTTGGCTGCCTCTAGGTGGCGCTCGCACTATAGCAAAAAATACGTTGATAGGTGTATTCCGCATTGGAAACCCATCAAATATGTAATGTTTAGAAAAGATAAGACCATCTGGGACCAAACACAGCAACTTTGTTCGTTTTGGCGAGACATCAGACTGACATTTTTGTTTGCCACTAGATGGCCTCACAAGCAATTGAAATTTTGTTTAAACACTTGTTTTAAGGGCTTGAGTCTCCATGTGTCTGTGAAGTTTCAGATTTTTCTAAGCTTGTAAAGCTGAGTTATAAAGGTTTGTTTCACATGTGGCAAAGTAATCATCAAAGGCATAATATAAAGCCCCGCCCCCAACATATTTGTTGGCGGATCGTCACAAAAATTTGAACAATTGTGCCTCACAGTCAGATAAAACATCACAGCAAATTTGAAGTCGATCGGGTCAAGCGTTTGGGAGAAAAAAGGAGCAGTTCGGGACCTGCAAATGAGCAAAAACGGGCCAAAAGTGCACATTCAAAAATTCATAACTCTCTTTCTGTACATCCGAGCATATGGCTCGCGCTGACTTTTTTGTAGGGCTCGAGGTCCTACATAAGGCTACAAATTTTTGTAGCTTTAGGTCAAGTGGGCCGGGAGTGAGAGGCTATTTTCCACTCATAAGGCCATTTTGGGGCCAATTACAGCCACTTTTTTCGTTTTGGCGAGTCATCTGACTTTGAGGTGGCGTGCAGACTACGCCCATTATCGAAAAGTCGTAAAATTTTAAAACCTTAATATTCCATGTCTTAATGATATTCTGACCAGTTTTCACTTGTTTTACTCAAATAGACTGAGCACAATACATAAAAGTGTAAAAAATGACATTTTAATCAACCACTAGGCGGCGCTTGTAGGTATTTAAAAAACCTTTTTGTAAAGGTGTTTAAGACATAAGTGTCCATGTGTCTATGAAGTTTTAGTTTTTTTTAAGCTAGTACATCAAAGTTATTAAGGTTTATGTCACTCTTGGCGAAGGAAAAATTGAACACATAATTTGAAGCCACGCCTCTATCATATATGTCAGCGGATCTGCACCAAATTTTGCCCAGTTGTGGCCCTATGTGTGAATATTGACCACAGCAAATTTGAAGGGGATTGAGTAAAGCGTTTAGGAGAAACAAAGAGCAGTTTGGGACCTGCAAACGTGCAAAAATGGGCCAAAAATGCACATTCAAAAAATCATAACTCTTTTTCTGTACATCTGAGCACATGGCTCGCGCTGACTTTTTTGTAGGTCTCTAGGTCCTACATATGCCTAAAAATTTTCGTAGCTCTAGGTCAAACGGGCCGGGACCAGGTGCACTTTTTCAACCTTAGGTGGCGCTGCAGAGCCATTTTTTTTGCATTGTTTTAGGAAACACAAAATTATCCAATTTTTCACCGGGCCCGACAAATGTGCAAATTTTGGTGACTTTTCGTGCATGTTTAGGCCCTCAAAATTGGAAAAGCGCTGCACAGTAAATAATAATAATAATAATAATCCGGAGAAAAACAAGAGGGCTCTCGCAGCGGTAGCTGCTCGGGCCCTAATAATCCGGAGAAAAACAAGAGGGCTCTCGCAGCGGTAGCTGCTCGGGCCCTAATAATAATCCGGAGAAAAACAAGAGGGCTCTCGCAGCGGTAGCTGCTCGGGCCCTAATAATAATCCGGAGAAAAACAAGAGGGCTCTCGCAGCGGTAGCTGCTCGGGCCCTAATAATAATAATAATCCGGAGAAAAACAAGAGGGCTCTCGCAGCGGTAGCTGCTCGGGCCCTCATAATAATAATAATCCGGAGAAAAACAAGAGGGCTCTCGCAGCGGTAGCTGCTCGGGCCCTAATAATAATCCGGAGAAAAACAAGAGGGCTCTTGCAGCGGTAGCTGCTCGGGCCCTAATAATAATCTGGGGAGGAACAATAGGGACCTCGCAGTGGTCACTGCTCGGGCCCTAATAATATTATTATTGGACAGATTTTGGGGGTTTTCTAAATCCAATTTAAAATTATGTGAAGACAGCCTCCAGGAGATGGTCACACAATTTTCTATCCAGACATGGACTCACTCAAGCAGCAGCATATTGAGTGCTTGTCACACTGTTCTTTTCATTTATTATTACCAGTAAAATCAATATTAGTAACATAATTTATTGTTACTCTCACAGACTGAATCTCTTAACACCTCGTCACCTGAACCAAAAAGGTAAAGCACTGCCTCTCAGCAGTGCAGAGAAGAGGAAAGCAAAATGGGAAAGTCTCCAGAACAAACAGGTACATTTTTAGTTAGTACCCATCTGTATAATATGTTGGAAGCTTCTTGTGACAACAGGTACACCTGCACAACAGAAATCCCTGATTCATAGCGTCGGGTTCTTCACTGCGCGCATTTGCATGCCTTCATCCAAGATCTGCTATGGCTTGAAGCACACTTAAATGCGGTGCAAGATTTACTGCTCACATCCCCAGCTAATTTTCAATTATTCTTTGTTTGACAAATATGCATGTGAATGTAGCACAAGATATTGCTAATGTATGCACTGGATTGAAAGAGGCTTCCTGCAGTGATGATATGATTGTGTAGTAAGCGCTTGTTGGCTGTTCCGCTCCCAAAGACAGTAAGGTAGCTCATTTTGTGGCAGGCTTGCAGCTAAAGAAGTACAAGTGCTTTGTTTCCTTCCCGTCTAACAAAGTGTAAGGACCCCGGTTTACGACGTTCTGCCTTACGCTTTTTTCCTCTTCACGACATGGACTGTGATGTTTTTTCGTCTCCTCTTGACGGCATTTTTCCCACTTTGCAACATCAAACACCTTAGGTGTTGGCGGTCTTTTGTCTACATCTTCGGGCGTTTTCACGGTGTCACTAAGCTGGTGTGCCGACATGCTAAAGACTTGAACCGAGCATGAATGCTTATAATATCGTATCACTTAATTCAAACTTTCATACATATATATATATATATATATATATATATATATATATATATATATATATATATATATATATATATATATATATATATATATATATTGCAATGAAGTGGCGTGTTTTTTAAATATCTATACCATAGATTTTTTTTTTTCACCAAACATTGCCCAATATATATCGCAATACGTATCGCAATATATATTGCAAATACACTTTTAGTACCCAATACCCAGCCCATTATATTATATTATATTATATATATATATATATATATATATATATATATATATATATATATATATATATATATATATATATATAAATAAATAAATAAATAAACTAAATTGTCACAGGTTATTTGTTTATTCAGTCCCACTTCTGCATTACTGTGAGGAAATGTGAGAACAGGCAGTGCAATTTTGCTCGTTTGTAGTTGTTGCATAAATCAAAAGGCATAAATCACCCTGGCGTCACAGGTATTTAAACTATTATTTCTTTGAACATTTTTATTAAACGTAATTTTTATTAATACCCATCACTTGTCTGTTGCAATACATATTGATATTGAATCACTGCCCCACCCTACACAGCAGTGCCTCCTTGCAAAGTGGACACGACTTACACTACTTACATGCACATGCAACATCGCATTGATATCATGAGAAATTTGTTTTGTGTTTGAATATAGCATGTAAGTATCAAATCTTCTCAAAGTATCAACGCTTTCAACAACACTAATGTCTATGCAACACATTTTACACACATTAATTTGCATCATTGCAATTAAGAAGTGCTGTGCTTGTCAGATCCTGGTTCCAGAGCTTTGTGCCATCCACCCAATCCCAGCATCCCTTTGGAGGAAAGCAGTGTGTTTGCCCAGTATTCTCTATCGTCTGCACTGCCTATTAACAGCAGAGGAACTTAGATCCCAGACAGCCAGCGAAGCTGGAGTTGGATCACAAATTCTTCCTTCTGATTTCAGGTATCAAATTAGAAAAATATTTTCACAACAATGTATGTCGTCAAGTAAAAAACAACAAATTGACCAGAGACTACTACATTAGGTTTTTAGTAGCTTTTGATGAATATTTGATGTTTATTGTCATTTCAATCAAATCAATCAATCAAATTTTATTTGTATAGCCCTAAATCACCGAAGTCTCAAAGGGCTTCACAGAAGAAAAGAAGTCATGTGGAGACTTCTGTCGAAAAAAGAAGTCATACAGAGACATCTTTTCGGTGTAAGGTACACAACAGCATCCCCTGTCAAAGCTCCTAGAAGGGGAAGGAAAAACTCAAAAACCCCAATTAGGGAAAAATCAGAAACCTCCATAAGGGACCACAGGTGGGAGGAGCCCCCTTCCAGGCCCACAGGTTGAAATGGATGCTGCATGTACCAAATACAGACAAATAGATAGACATTTCAGACAAGTAAAGGTAAACAATATAGATTACAGCAACAACATATTGTGCTATATAGTGCAATAATGACTTGACAGCAGGCAAAGTCATTGGGCAGGAACCATCCCACATTCCAACCAAGTGGACTGCGGACAGCCAATCTCCTAACCCATGATGGTCGATCAGCGCAGGGCCAAATGGAGGCGGTCAAGTCAACCGTCACCATCTAGCTAGCCCCCTCTCTGAACCGGAAGAGGGGGGCAGTAAAAAAGAAAAAAAAAATCAATTGTGACAGGCTTATTATCATTTTACAATAGTCATAAGCCGATACCCTTTCAGCAAGTCTTTGCAAGTATTACAATTAAAAAAAATTTACCTGTGAAAATGTGTGTGCTCGCATAGCTTTAAATGGTTGTTCTTTTGGGCGATGGAAGTGTTTTTGTTTTAGTTGTTTTTTTTTTGTTATTTAGTAAGGCAGGGTGACATTATGGTAGATACAGAAATCACTGGCAAAACAACTGAGAATTAGTTCTTGTTGAGAGTGGAGCTTGACGACAAAGTCTGCATCATAGTGGACACAGCACAGAACTGCCTGTCGGCTCCCTCTCCGTCATGCCCTCACTCGAGATACTTAAACTCCTCCACTTGGGGCAGGATAGCATCCTTGACCTGGAGAGAGTAGTGCATCCTTTTCTGATTGAGGACCAGGGTCTCAATTTAGGAGCTTATTTCCAAACTCCTCAATCGCAACTATGAACTGCTTCAGTGAGAGTTGGAGATCATGGCTTGAAGAAGGCAACATCATTGCATCATCTGAAAAAAGCAAAGATGGAGTTGTGAGACCACCGAACTAGACACCTTACTACTTAAGATTTAAAGAGACTCAAAGAAGTTTTTTTTTTTTTTTTTTTGTCACAAGTATAGTACATTCTATACCACACAGTGAAATTCTTATTCTGTTCACTATCCAAGCAGACTACAAATTACATTAATTAATTTAAGAAATACAGTGCACCCCTGGTTTACGAATTTTTCATCTTACGAACGTGAACCGCGGCGTTTTTTTGTCCCCCTCTTACGCACAAACCTTTCGTCTTACGAACAATCCAACATGCCGGTCAGTGTGCCCGCACTATTTTTTTCGCTTTGCTGCGTCAACAAAATTAACTATTTCTTGCATGACATGGAGACGCCGATATGCTATTGGTCTTATAAGGTCACAGTCACGGTCTCAGTCACGGAGATGCGGATATGCTTTTGGCCGGCGTCACGTCAATCAAAGAAATGCCGATATGCTTTTGGCCGAACGCCTTCATCTAGCTTGATGGCACAGCTGGTCGGTGTGTTGGGAAGACTTTGCAAACTTCATCTGTTAGACATTGCTCCTAAAATTGCTAGTGGCGGTAAAGGAAGAAGTAAGAGGATGATGACAATAGAAACGAAGCAGGCGATAATAAAAAAATACGAAGGAGGCGCACACATAGTTAACCTTGCTCGTGAGTATGGCCGTAACCGCTCGGCTGTTTTAGGAAAACAGTCCTGAGGTCACATTAGTTGAAATCTTCCGCTGTGATGAACACAGGATCTGGCTGCTTGATCATGTTTGCTGATTACCCTCCTCGGCAAACAGCATGCACCTCCATCTTGACCGCCTAGTCCGGTGCATCCCTCTTCAGTGCAAGTAAAAAAACCAACACTCTCATGATGAACGCTTGTCCGGATTCTCAGCTCGTCTATCCCATTCCCGAGGTAGCGGACGCTAACCAGCAGCAGTCCAGGCACCGATGGCCCAGCAGCCCCAGCCTTCAGCTTAGCATGCAGGCCTCCCTGTTGGCTCGCCTCGGCTGCCGGCCGCTCAGTCCGCCCGCAGCTGGAGCCACCGCGGGGTTCAGGTGCAACAGAAGCGAGGCCAAATGAAAGTTCATGATGAACTTCACAGATGATAAGAAGTGCCTCCCTGCTGTACAAAAAAGCGTTGAGCTGTGAAAATTCTGTAAAAAATAGAAATTCTGACCATGAATTTTATGAACAGTCAATGACAAAGGGTGGCCTTGACGGAGTGTGACCCTCACTAGAAACTAATTTGACTTAACTCTCAACAATGCAAATCAAACTTTGAAAATGGTGTTCGAGGGAATCTGTATTAGGGTGTACATGCACCCGAAGCCGAACTCCCATGCCCTTTTAAGGATCCTGCCAAGGATGTAGGCTGGCCCACTGTTCCGCAGCCAGGACAAATAAAACACTATTCCTCCTGAGTCTGAGGTTCAACCTCCTGACGGACCTTCCTCTCCATCACCCCTGCATAGATCTTACTGGGGGGGTTGAGGAGTGCTATCCCTCTATAATTTGAACTCACCTTTTGATCCCCCTCCTTAAAAAGTGGGACCATCATCCCGGTCTTCCAATCAGGAGGCACTGCCCCCGATGTCCACGCAATGTTTTAGAGGCCTGTTTCGACCAGGACAGCCATACAACATCTAGAGCTGGCGAATACCAACTGCACATAAAATATAAACTCACCATTAGTGAAGTTTTAGGCTTGTTACCCGTCTCTTCACTGGGCCTTTCTCCCTCCTGAAAGATGGCTATTTATTACTCATTTAACTTTGGCAGTGAATTTTTGGAGGTCAAGCGACTGAAACAAATCCAATAGAATCTGGCATGGTTTTTCAAAATAAATTATTTTTCATAATATGGATAATACATAAAATGGAAATATGTAGTTCTATTCGTTCCTCAGTGTATGTCAGAACACAAATTGACAGATGGCAATCAGTCCAAGAGGAATAAGAGGCTCGAATAAATTTGACCTGTTTACTGTTGCCTTCAATCTTTGAAGGTTATATTTTATAAAACTGAAAATATACAGAAATATAAAGTACAATTATTATTATAATGACACAAAAATATTCACAATACAGAAAATTAAACTTAACATTTATACAATATTTAATATACCAACAAACACGCATGTCACATGAAAGAAAATCAAAACAGAACTCAGAAGTGACACTTTCACTGACACAAACAGCAAGTGGAAGTAAAGAAAACACTGGAGATGTTGAGCGGCTCTAATCACGGAAACTAGGGTTTTGTTCAGTTGAGGTTTTTCCTGCCCCTTGAGCCGGAGGTGTCATGTGATTAAATCAGCCTCTGTAATACAGCTTGGAATGAGCTGAAATTAGATGAATTACTCAGATCGCCTGAAGAGGGAACCAAAGCAATACAAACACTAGCAGAATTTAGATATATTCCTCAAAAACGTCTAAAAAGGGAGGCAACCCAACACAAACACTAGCCAACTCTTACAAGCTATGACAAGTTCACTATTTCGGCTGTGGCCCATGTGGTCCAATACCAGTTTATCCACAGGCTGGTACCGGGCCGCAGACCGACGGTTGGGGATCTCAGCACCAACGGGTTTGGGGCTTGCTGCCACAACAGGCAATGACCACTTACGACCATAACTCCAATCAATGACCTCAACAATGGAGGCGCAGAACAACAGAATTCCAATAAAAGAACTTCGCTCAAGTTCTGTTGGGCGGACCTCCCAGTGAGGTCTCACTGTATTTGTCCATGTGAGCATTGAAAGTCTCGAGAGTGACCACTCTTCAGCACACCCTCCAAACACTCTAGAAAGGGTGTGTACTCTGAACCTCTATGTGGTCCATAGGCACAAACAACAGTCAGGACTGGTCCCCCACCCAAAAATGGAGGGAGTCTACCCTCTCATCCACCAAGGTGAACCCCAATGCACAAGTGCTGAGTTGGGGTGGCAGTAAGTATGCCATACCTGCTCTGGGCCTCTCACCATGGTCAACCAGAGTGGAAGAGAGTCCCAACTCCTCTCAAGAAGACTTTTACCAGAACCTAAGCTGTGTGTGGAGGCGAGGAGGTCTATATCCAGTCTGAACTTTTGCGGCTTGCCCACCACCTCCCTGCCAGAGAGATGACATTCCATGTCCCAAGGGCTGCTTCTGCAGCCAGTGATCGGTCTCCCCCAGCTCATACTGCACCCAACTCCTATGGTCCCTCCCACAGGTGGTTAACCAATGGGAACCAACATTACCGCTTTGAGCTGAGCCCAGCTGACCCCATGGGTACAGACCAGGCCACCAGGCAGTCACTGGCGAGTTCTACCTCCAGGCCTGGTTCCAGAAGGGAGCACTAGTGACCTGCCTCCACAAAAAGGAAAATGTGCTCAAGCTGTCATCGTCATCATAAGAGTTCTGTCAACTGTGTTAAGTCTGGTCCCTCCCCTAGCACCTGTTTCTCATGGGTGACCCTGCCAGCGGCATAAAATCCCAGACAATTTATCTCCTAACCCACTAATGCATAGGTGTCGAATTCCAGTCCTCGAGAGCCAGTCCTGCATGTTTTCAGGTTTTCTCCCTTTAACACACTTGATTCAAACGAATCAAAGTCAAAGTCAAGTTTATTGTCAATTTCTTCCCATGTGCTTAACATACAAAGGAATCAAAATTGGGTTTCTCACTATCCTCTGCGTTTTACATGTACAATAACAAAGTGCAGGTGCGCAAGTGGAGACAATTCTAAAAACGATATTCTTATCCATTGTAATGTAATGTGCAGTATGTTAGATCTACATTGCCTAGTGTTGCTAAACTAATAACTAAAACTACAAACTAAATACGAAAAAACAGGTATGGCAAAAGTACCCCAAGACAAGACATAAGTAGCAGCATATGACAAGACAATCCAACAGTACGAGACAAAGCAAGACAACTCTGACTGTGGTTGTCCCAGTTGTGTGCATTTGAGGTTGTTGCCATAGTTCTGTGTAATCGCTAGTGATATGGAAGTGTAATTATAAATAAATATGGCAGCAGTAAGTCTGTGCAAATTTTGCAAGTGCATGAGCAAAGTTTGTGGGGGGGGGGGGTCGAATGACCTAAACTTCGTCGCCAGCTAGGTGTTGGGGCTGAATGTGGGAGAGAGGAGGGGATATAGAGAGAGGTCAGCAGTTTCACTGGTGGGAAGGGGGGAGAATTCAGCAGTTTCACAGCTTGGTGGATGAAGCTGTTCCTAAGTCGGTTGGTGCGGGAGTGGAGGCTCCTGTACCTCTTTCCGGAGGGCAAGAGGCTGAACAGACTGTGTGCAGGGTGGCTTGTATCGGTGACAATTGTGACAGCTTTACGGCTGAGGTGGGTGGTGTACAGGTACTGCAGGGAGGGGAGTGGAGCACCAATAATCCTTTCAGCTGTCCTCACGATGCGTTGTAGAGCCTTCCTGTTGTAGTGCAGCTCCCGCCCCACACGGTGATGCAGCTGGTGAGGATGCTTTCGATGGTTCTTCTGTAGAATGTCGTCATGATGGGTGGCGCGGCACTTGCCCGTTCAGTTTGCGCAGGAAGTAGAGACGCCGCTGTGTTTTTTTGGCCAGAGATGCAGTGTTGGTTGTCCAGGAGAAGTCATCGCTGATGTGCACCCCCAGGAACTTGGTGCTGCTCACCTTCTCCACTGCAGCACCATCGATGGTCAGTGGGGGGTGTTGGGTGCGGCCTCTCTGAAAGCTGACAACCATCTCTTTGGTCTTGCTGATGTTTAGCAGGAGGTTGTTGTCTTTACACCATCTGGTCAGAAGCGCCACTTCTTTCCTGTAGTGGTTCTCGTCGCCGTTGGAGATGAGTGTTGTGTCGTCAGCAAACTTCACGAGGTGGTAGGAGCTGTGGGTTGCTGTGCAGTCGTGTGTTAGTAGGGTGAAGAGGAGGGGGCTGAGCACACAGCCTTGTGGGGCCCCCGTGCTCAGGGTGATCCCTGCCTGAGATGTTGTTGCCAACTCGCACCACCTGAGGCCTCTGGCTGAGGAAATCCAGCAGCCAGTTGCAGAGTGAGGTGTTGAGGCCCAGTTTGTCCAGTTTGCAGGTGAGTTGTTGGGGTATTATGGTGTTGAACGCTGAGCTGAAGTCTATGAACAGCATTCTCACATATGAATCTTTCTTGTCCAGGTGGGTGAGTGCCGGGTGGAGGGCAGAGCAGATTGCGTCGTCTGTGGATCGCTTTGCCCTGTAGGCGAACTGATACGGGTCCAGGCTGGGGGGCAGGATGGATTTTATGTGTGATAGGACTAGTCATTCAATGCACTTCATTGCATTGAATTCATTGCTTCATTCGATGAAGCAGGATGGGTAGGATTTCTTTGGCACAGGTATGATGGTGGAAGCTTTGAAGCCTGATGGTACAATGGCTTGCCTCAGGGAGGTGTTCAAGATGTCTGTAAAAACATCTTTCAGCTCTTCTGCACAGTCTTTCAGCACCCTGCCAGGGATGTTGTCTGGACCTGCTGCTTTCCGGGTGTTGATGGCGGAGAGTGTCCTCCTGACGCTGGCAGCAGACAGGCACAGAGGCTGGTCGTTCAAAGGTGGTGGTGTTTTCTGTAGGCGGGTGGTGTTCTGTTCCTCAAAGCGTGCAAAGAAAACTGTTAAGGTTGTTGAGCAGAGTGATTTAGCTCTCGCAGCTTTGTGGTGCAGGTTTGTAGTCTGTGATAGCCTGAATGCCCTGCCATAGGCTGTGTGCATTTTTGCTGTCCTTGAAGTGAGAAGTTATCTTGTTTGTGTATTCTTGTTTGGCTTTCCTGATGCCACGGGACAGGTTGGCTCTCGCTGTTCTCAGGGCTGATTTCTCCCCAGCTTTGAAGGCTTGTCTCTGGCCCTCAACAGTCTGTGGACGTCTCCTGTTAGCCATGGCTTCTGGTTGGCCCGTGTGGTGATCCTCTTGATGTGGGTCACGTCATCCATGCATTTGCTGATGTAGGAGGTCACTGTGTATGTGTACTTCTCAATATCTGTGATGCCGTTGTAGGTGGCTGCTTCCTTCAAAATGTCCCAGTCTGTTGACTCAAAGTAGTCCTGTAGGGCTGAGGTCGCCTCCTGTGGCCACACCCTTACTTCTTTCAGTGCAGGTTTGATGACTTTCACTCTTGGTCTGTATGCAGGCATTAGCATAATAGTGAGATGGTCAGAGGCACCAATGTGGGGGAGGGGGGTGGCTTTGTACGCTCCTTTGGGCTAAGTGTAAACCAAGTCCAAAATGTTATGTCCTCTTGTTGCAAAGTGGATTTGTTGATGAAACATCGGGAGAACAGTTTTAAGATCAGCATGGTTGAAATCCCCAGCGAGGATGATGAAGCCGTCTGGTTGTGCTGTTTGTTGTTCACTGATAGCCTGTTACAGTTCGTTCAGCGCCGCACTTCTGTTGCTGTTGTTAGTTGGGGGGATATAGGTAGCGACCAGCAGGATTGAACTTATCTTAGCAAGTAGAAGGGGCGCTACGTCACGATCATGTATTCCGCCAGAGGTGAGCAGTGTTTGTATACTACAGTGGCATCCCGGCACCACGCTTCGCGGATGTAAACACACACGCCACCACCGTGCGACTTCCCCCCCCTGTCGGATCTGTTGCATGTTAGCTGCTCTAGTTGTAAAGCAGAGTCCGGAATGTTACTATTCAGCCATGTTTCAGTGAAAACTAACACACAACAGTCACTCACTTTTCGATTTGCTGATCTCAGAAGTCGGATATTGTCCATTTTGTTATCCAGTGAACGAACGTTCGCCAAAAGGATAGATGGTATGGCCGGGCGAGTTGGGCTAGCCTCTAGCCTAGCTCAGATATCTCTGCGCTTGCCCCGCTTCCTCGTCCTGGTGCACCGCTTCCGGCGCCTCCTTTCCGGGGGAGGGGTAGCAGGCGAGTCCGGTGAATTAGCAGGCCGGCGTAGCAGCCCCAGTTCCCTTAGCAAGTTCTCCAGTTCCGTGTTTAAAACTTGGCAAATCTTGCTTGTAAGAAGACCCGTCGACTTTACACGTATTGTGGCGTAAACTGACCGGAAAAACTTTTAGACAAACACTTGTTTGACAAACAAAACAACGCATTGTCGGAAGAGCGAGTGCCCGCTGCGTCTACACACGCCGCCATCTTGGAAGAAAGAAAAAACTCATTAGTAAGGTCAGGAATCCAGTGTGTTTGAGAGACAAAGTTAGAGAACATGCAGGATACTGGGCCTGGAGGACTGGAGTTCATCACCTTTGTGCTAACCCCTCCACCGCATTAAGCTGACGGCCTATGGAGAGGTTCAATTACTCCTCTGTTGATAATCAAGTTTTTTTTTCTTACATTACCACCTGAGGAATTTTGACAGTGAGTGGTAGAGATTAAACTGGGATTTTGGCTTCACAACCTACTATCCTCATGACCAAAAGTGTTTTCCATGGAATTTGATCAAATAATTTGAAGTTGGGTGATATTGCAAACAGTAGAACCTGTTTTTTTATTATGCAGTCTGGAACCAATGCACCTTGACCTGTGATTTTGCAAACTTCTGCATGTAATTCTGTGTATTCTGATTTGGTCTCATTTGTCACCACATCAAATCATGTTTCAAACATTTTTTTTGGTCAGTTTTAACACACAAGGACTGATATGAGTTGAAACAATTGCTCTTACTACAAATGCTCAGTTAAGCTGTCTAGCATTTGACATAGATGTATTTTGTTTTGTTGTACCTAATAAAAGAGTAAATTGTGTTTCTATCTGGCAGGTATCCAAACTTGGACTTTGGGTGGAAGAAATCAATTGACAGCAAAACATTCATATCATTAACTGAAGATAGTGACATTCAATTTCAACACCAGTCACTTGATTCTGTTTCCTTAATGGATAATGGTCATCATCTCCATTTGCAAGCCATCGTTACTTGTGGCAAGACTTTTGCAAATGGCTCTACTCTAATTCCTTACAATGTTGACAATTGTTTCTCAGAAGGAGGACACAGTAACCAGAGTAATTGCCAATGCTCCCAGCATAGCTTTCTTGACTTGCTTAGCCCTGAAACAATGCAAATCCCTACCTCAGTTCCTGTGCTTCCCTCTCACAGTTTCAAGAGTCCTAGCACATGCCCTCCGCAGCATTGTTATGAATGTACACTAGAAAGAAAATCGGACCACAGAAACAATGCTACCTCAGCTTACAGCCCAGCCGAAGAGTCTCCCAGTGCTCACAAAGCACATTCACACACACTTGCTGCTGTCTTGCATCCCAGCAAAGTGGCAGGTGATTCGATAAAAAGCTTGGGGCCCAACCCAGGCCTTATTCTGCAGGCCTTGACCCTTTCCAATGCCAGTGATGGTTTCAACTTGGAACGACTGGAAATGCTGGGTGATTCCTTTCTCAAACATGCCATCACAACATACTTGTTTTGCACCTACCCTGATGCCCACGAGGGTAGGCTGAGCTACATGCGCAGCAAGAAGGTGAGTCCTCTATTTGACTTATAATTTAAAATTATTGTTTATTTTGATTTGAAAAAATCTTTCTCTCTCTCTGTCTCTCTCTCTCGCTCTCTCTCTCTCTCTCACATACACACACACTCACACTCACAAACACACCAAACAAGTGGTGATGTAAAAAAAAAGGGTTAGGGTTTTTTTTATATATATATATATTTGTAAGTTTGTTATTTGTTGCAAATATAGTGTCTGCTGTGTGACAGCTGTGTGGCTTGCAGGTGAGTGAGTGGGCAAGCAAGTGAGACAGGCACCCCGGAGTCATGCGCAGCTTGAGGAGCATGAGTACGCAAATGAGCGTTGGGGGAGAAGTATTTGGAGTCATAGAGTTAATACAGTAGTAGTAATATTGATAAGATTATGATGCCTGGGTCTCAGTTTGAATTTTGAGTAATCAAAACCTCGCCGCAATGTTAATAATGTAGGAATCACGTTTTAACAGCTACCACGCAAGTATTAATATTCCGACTAGGTAGTATGTCATGAATCCGACCGATTGAGGAAGCAGACTTCATTCCTCATTTAGGACCACCTCAGCAGAAATCTTAATGCGAGGGGATTCAGCATTAGGTAATGAAACAGTGTGTGGATTGCAGTGACCTAGACTAAGTATACTATGTGTGTTGTAACAGTCCAGCCTAGTACCAGTTAACTTTAGCCTTAACGACTCCACACCCGTACTAGCAGGCTCGCTACTCACCTGCGACCCGACATGCTCTAATGTGAGAAGTCATGAAAGGCTCAAACACTAATCTATGTTTCCAGAAAGAGTGATGGTGCCTTCCCAGTTTGGGTGAAGGCCGTCCATCCTTCAGCAGGTCGGACCGCCCCTAGAAAGAGGGCTAATATTCGACAAACTGGAAACTTTGTTCTCTACAGAATCTAGCCATCCACCGATTAGGCGAGAATAATCTGCTTAACCTCTCATCATTGCCCCTCGCAGGCAGAGGGCCAGAGACAATAACTCGATGCCAACTCATCTTTCAGGCGAGATTACAAATCCTAGCTATGTTCTTCTTTGTAATCTCAGACTGCCTCATTCTCGTATCGTTGGAGCCGACATGTCACTATATATGATTAACTAGTGTTGTTTGCACTACGCTGGTGTCTAGGACTCTTGCGTCTCAGCTCCCTAAGACTAGCTTCAATGTCGGGTGCTCTGTCCCCGGGAATACACATTACGGTGGCTGGCATTTTAAGCTTAATGTCACATGTGATGGAGTCCCCAATAATGTGTGGGAGCCAGTAGACTGAGATGGAGTGTACCTAACAAGGGAGCTAAAACGATTATGCGTCTGAACAGGCTCACCGCCTCATATCAAGATAATTTGAGCTACGTTTGATATTACCTAGTAGATAGTTACCTATGCCTTCTACTATAGCAGTCGCAATGCAAAAAAATAAGACTATTTTATTCAATTTTATGCGGCTTGGTGCAGTGGATAGCACATTCGCTTCACAGTTTCGGGACCCGAATTTAAATCCACCTCGCTCCAGCCTTCCTGTGTGTAGTTTGCATTGTGTTTGCCGTTCAGGGTGTCCTCCGCCTACTCCTCCATAGACAGTCCATAGGCACTAATAGGCCTGCAACACCAACGAGGAACGAGGATGAGCAACTACAGAAAATGGATGGATGGATGTTTCCCTTAGATGAATATTTTTGACAATTTAAGACCAGTTTTCTCCCTTATATTTGTCTTACTTCCGAAGGCAGTGGTCCCCAGCCACAGGTCCGTGGATCAACTGGTACCAGGCAGCTTGGGCTGGACCTGAAATAATGTTTCGGAACTGATTTAGTTTAACATGTCATTCTTTTGTGTTTTGTTTGGCTTGATCTTTCTTTTTTTTGGCGCCGCCTCTGGCCACTGTTGATATTACATTTTGTCGTGAGAAGGATGGTGTAGTTTTGAGCGCAAGTCAGTTGGTGACAAACACCTCTGTGAAATCTGGTCCACGACAACCCTAAGTTGTACTTTGTAAGAATGTTGATGTATGATAATATGCTCAAAATGTGTTTGTTTGTTGATCCAACAACTTGTCACTGAGTATAACATGCTAGATAATATCAGTTCTTTCATTCATTATGATATATAGTGTTGTCCTGTCTGGATAGAGCTCATTCACATTTTTGTTTGTTTCGGGTATTTCCCTTGAAATTAATAGCTTTTGTAATTTAGTTTTATGATGGACTCGATGTATTTTTTGTACATTTTTGTACAGTTTAAGCCCCCCCCTCAAAAAAAAACCCTAAGCGTTGAGCTATTTTTTTTTTTATGTTAATTTTTATCAAGCGTGGTGATAAAATTGTTGGAGACCACTGCCCTGAGGGACATAGACGATGATGATAGGTTGTCGTAATTAGTTGCCTACCATTCCAGACTAATACATTAATTTGAACTATAGAAATTTATTCATTTATGTATTTATTTAAACCACTGGTTCTTAACGTGGGTTCAATCAAACCCTAGGGATTTGGTGAGTTGGTCTCAGGGGTTCGGTGGAGCCTGCGGTGCAGTTTTTTTTTTTTTTTTTGCCTCCGCCGCAGAGGTCCACTCCTCAGTCTACAGTTAGTGGGCACAGTCATTGAAAGCGTCCTGCTCTGAGATTTCCTACTGGTCCATGATAGCGCAAATGTAAGGGTTCGTTGAAGGAGCATATGAAACATGTAGGGATGAGCAAATGAAACTGGTAGGGTTTACACATTTTGTCCCTTAGGCTAGGTTCACATTGCAAGGCATAGTGGGACAATGTGTAAAATTTCATTACGGACAGCAGCAGGTGCTGCATTTTCTATTGTCCATAGCTATAACAGACATGGCAGTCTCTGGAGGAGTGCCACCCCTCATGTTATATAATATAATGATAATTAGACCTTAGGGCTGCACAACTATGTCCAAAATAAAAATCATGATTATTTTGGTCAAAATGGAAATCACAATTATTAATCACGATTATTCATCATGTTGGGGCAAACATGTCTATTCATTGCACTTTTTTTAAACAAGCAGTATATAAAAAAGGCTTCAGGTCTTGACATTTAAAAATAATAATAAACAAAAATTAATAAAGTAATTAATTAAACATTCACGTAAGACTTAGCAAAAACTTGGCACACAGGGCATTACAGCTAACTTCCTTGCTGAGTGAAAACCAATGAAAAAATGAAGTCTTCTTAGAACCAAGCACATAGTACAACAGGCCTGTAACAGCACCTACAACAGCCTTAAATTATTTTTTGCAAGAAAAAAAAAATACAAATGTATCAGAATCACTCAACGTGCGAATGGATTTAGCAGTTAAAACCTCATTTTTGATCATTTCAAACCCAATTTATTTCAATTTTTGCCAGTCGGATTTTCCAAAATGGGTCTCATTTGACAACTAGCAAGGTATATATTAGGAATCAGGTGAGAAACCCAGAAATTCTGGTGCTGATGGGTGGCTGCTGAAAATACCAGAATCACTCAGAGTATGGACTAAGCTGTGAAAATGTAATTTTCAGTCATTTCAAACTGGACTTATTCAAATTTTTTGCCAATCGTATTTTTAAAAATGGGTCTCAATTGATAGCTAGCAGGGTATTTGGGGGGGTGAGAGAATCAGAGGCTTTTGTAATTCAAACAAGTGGGAAACTTCTAAGGTGGAAGTGAAAGCTGAAAGTGCACCTGTGAAACCAACTTCAGCATCGTCATCGCGTCCCACTCTTGTTGCGTTCAGACCTAACGCAAAATATCGCGTCACAATGCTCATTCAGTAGGCTTTCAGTTAAGGCTGCTGCATTTGCGTTTGCCCCCCGTAGTTGATTTGACAGCCGTTTTTTTTTTTAAGTTCTAATATCGGCAGAGATCAACTGAATCAATTCTGTTGGCCATTATCGTAACTCAATTAAAATTTGATTAATTGTACAGCCCTACTAGACCTACTATTATATTTAAAACTTACTGTTGGTCATCAAAATCACATTTCTTTGCAAGTTTTTGAACTTTATAATTTATTATTTAATGTATTGCTTTTTAGTGGAAAGCTGTCTAAATCTTACACATTGTCCTTTTAATGCTCAACTTCATTTTGGGGGGGGGAAATAAATGCAACCTGTATGTGACCTGTGTGTGAACGCAAAGCAGCCCAACACTTTCCCGCATGTGCATTGAGGACACCGTGACGTCACACATTGCGTTGCGGTCGTGATTAACATTTTTGTGCACAGAAGTACCCGACTATGTTGAAATGGCTGTCATACAGGACCCAGAAATATATCTATATGTTAATTTTAAAGAGTAAATTACATTTCCAGTTCACTTTGCCATCAAAAGATCATCCTCAGGGGGCATAGGGGCAAAAAAAATAACCTGAGTCACTCCAGGTGATAGTGTAAACTTACACTTAGCTGTTTCTTACTCCTCCAATAGGGCAAATCTATCCAGTGTAATTTATGGACGGTTTCTTGAAAATTGAATATAAAACATGACACATTCTGCTTACTTTCACTTGCCAAGCAAGCTTGGTTATCGCATAGCAAATGCTTGTGTCATACACAATATACCATAAAATTGTCATATACAATTGGCAATCATGTCATCTAGCCAAGATCACTGACCAAATACAGGTCATCATCACCTCACTCGCTCAACAAGCAGCTGATCCAGCTCTCCGACTTGCTCCTCAATGCTCTTGAACCCCAGTTTGGCAGCCAGTAACACAATGACAGTGACGCAGAGATCTGTGAGGCTTTTTAGTCAACTGTACCCGACTGGTCCAGCTTTCAAGCAGGTGAAAACAGAATTCCACAGTCATCACCTAGTATTAACCACTGGCTTGGTGGTGGGGAATTCCTGAATGGGAGAGACAATCCCCAGCATTTTGGGGTGATAAAGTGTTCAGTTTGGGCAGTGGTAGCACTAAGTAGTGCCGGGGGTTTTTTCGGTAACGTATCACCAGCGCGACAGAACAGTGGCAGATTACGCCATAGATGTTTCAAGCAGAACCTGTTTTAGTCAATAGAATGCCACCACCCAAGTTGATTTCATTCTTCATGGGCCTTCCAGTACACTAAAAGACAGGCTTCCTATTAAAAACACACACACACACAACAACTACTGACTGCGCATCGACACAGAATCCATTAGGGAGCGACCCCAAGTCCATGCAGCTTGGTTCATGTCTTCCTGAGGTTGGATGAACTGCAGGGCCATCGCACTGCCCGCTTCTGTTTGTATCCTGGGTAGGGGGGCACTACATCTTAAATCAGGGGTGGGCAAATCCAGCCCTAGAGGGCCGGTGTCCTGCATGTTTTCCAGTTTTCTCTCCCTAACACACCTGATTTAAACCATTAGCTCATCAACAAGCTCTGCTGGAGCTTGAGAATAATCCTAATCATTTGAATCAGGTGTGTTTGAGAGAGAAAACAGGAAAACATGCAGGACACCGGCCCCCGAGGCCGGGAATTGCCCACCCCTGTCTTAAATTGTCCAAATCCACAGTCCATTTATACATGAGAGGATATGGTTGGATCAAGCAGAGCTCCCCCCTCAACAGCCCTAAGTCTCCTCTTCAGGTCCACTCACTCCTGCCAGACGCACCCATGCCCTCAGTATTGGTATGGACTCTGGGGTTGTCACATGCATCATTAGCCAGAGTTAATCAGCTGGGCCTCAAACTCACACCCTTCTAAACTATGGCTATGGATATGCTCGTACAACCAATCTCTTCTATTGCAAAGCACCTGTCAGATAATCACCACAAGATCATTCAGTTCTGTATCCATCATCCCAACATACCGCTTATTTCGCCTCTCCCCTGGTTGTGCCACAACAATTCCCATATCAACTAGGAGACAGAAGTCATTCGTGATGGCCAGCCTGTCATTTGTCTTGCCTCAGACAGGCATCAATTCAAGAGCCCAGCATGGCCCAGCCAGCCCAGTCTGAGGTCTCAGGAGTTTCAAGGGCCACCTGTATGTGTTAATTATCAGTTTTCAAACATGAGGTGATGGAGAAATATATGAATTACACCTCAGCAGCAGGAATCATCCATGCTTCCTCCTCCCTTTCGTTTTTGTGGGAAAGAACAACAGTACCTTCATACCATGCATAGACACTCAAGGCCTGAATGACATTACCGTAAAGAAGCAATACACTCTACTCATGACTTTCGGTTTCAAGCTCTTTAAAGTTCCCTCATATATATTTTACCAAGATTGACCTTTGAAACACCATCATAAATGTGGTGTCATTTTTATAGCTGTATTACATAATCTCAGCAGAAATTAAATGGTACGTTACAGTTGTATGGTATTGCTGTTAAATACCATCTGTCCTCCTGTCTGCACAATTTGTAGGTGAGCAACTGTAACCTGTACCGCTTAGGCAAGAAAAAAGGACTTCCGAGCAGGATGGTGGTGTCCATATTTGATCCCCCAGTCAACTGGCTTCCTCCTGGCTATGTGGTCAACCAGGACAAGACCATTCCTGTCAAGTCTGATTCAAATGAGGTTAGTGGATTCCAAACTGGTATATTGTCAAGCAGTGCTCAGCACACTTTCTTTGTTTCTCTTAATTTGGTAATTGATCAATGTAATCCACTGAGAAGACTGTAAGAGTTAGAGTGTGCAGGCATTCCAAGAGATAAGTGTGATTCTTTTTGTTCTTTGCTTTCTTTTGATATGCCTGTCACATTTGGAGTAGGGGTGAGAATTGACAAAGTGTTCAGTGATTCCAATGCAATAATCGATTATGCTTCTTGATCTGATTCCTTATTGATTCAAATTGGGTTTGAGACTAAAATGTTACAAATAGATTCGTTTTAAAGGTAGAAATTGATAAGATTGGAATTGAAACACAGCAGTTAGAGCAGACTCAGTAAGTAACAATTCGAAAATGCAATTACTGACGTAACTCCTATAAAGGCAGAGAAGTTCAGTTAAATGTTCTGGAATTATTTCCAATAAAATGTGTGATATTAAATAATATTGAATGATATAGAATTGCATGTGCCCATACCCAGATTGCGGATATACGTATCGTCGGTTTAAAAGTCACAGTTAGTTTAAAACTGTCCAAATACTGTCAAAGCCGATAAATTATTTTCCCTCCTACGTCTGCCTTCATGAGCAAATGCACTGCACAGCGGGAGCCACTTCTCAATAGTGTATCATCATAGTCTTCTTCTGCTTCAGCAGCCAACCACGTTACAGCTGCAGTGTCCATATACTGTTTTGCTGGCTAACTACGTCAGGTAACGTGGCTAACATGCTATCATATGCTACTTTTGCAGAGCGCTTTATGTGATAAAGCTCAAACTATAACTCACAAGCTGGAGGGTGGCCAACTAATTTAACGTTTCCCTCAGCAAAACAAAACATGTTGCGGAAAGAGTCTGGCTTTCAAAAAAGGGGAGGTGACATTTTTGTATATGCTATGAGCTTACAGAGAGAGAGAGGAGGTGGAGGGGTCAGATTTGTGCTGCATGTGTATGGATTCGCTGTCAAAAAGACGTATGTGTGTTTAACCATTCATATGATCATGACTAAATTGTGTTGTGTTTAAGAATTCAAAAACTTTTGCATTTTGAAAACAATGAAAAAGAAATCATACAGAACATCACAGATATACAAGAACATCCCCAGTGCAACAATGGCAGGCGATTGGGTAAGATCCTCTTCACAGTCTGGCCTAGTGGGTCCATGCTAACAAAATCCACATTGGTTAATTGATGCAGGTCTGCATGACAATCTCTTACCATCTTCATCCTCTCCAAATCAGGAGAAATGTAGCAGGAACGAGAAGAAGGAAGCTACAGCCAAACAGACCCATTAAGTAAATGTATGAGTTGTACAAATGTGTTTTTCGTCGGAATTTAAAAATGTCTACTGAGGTGTCTGCGCAAACTGCAGTCATTATTTAGGGCCTACAAAAAACAACACATATTGCTCAACTCTCAAATAAAGTCAATGAGTTGCAAAAGTGCTCTGCTAAGGGAAAAACAAATTCCAACCCTTTATGTCATATTTCTCTCCTTCTTTAGGCCAAAGGAGAGCTGTCTAATAGCTGTTCTGGTTATGATTGTGGTGAAGAGATGAACAATATCAGTAATGAGGAAGACCTACTTTTAAAGAGTGAGCCAAAAGATGAGGTCAACATGGAGGATGACCTGGAATACTACAAGGAACACATAAAATTCATCGACAATATGCTGCTAGGATCCGGTGCCTTTGGTAAAAAGATTTCTCTGAGCAGCTACACACACTCTCTAACCACTGCCTCAGGCCCATCACCATCCATGGAGTCCTCATATGAATGGAAGGCCCCTAAGAAGAAAATATTTTCCTCAGCCCAACATCACTCAGAACCAATACTCACAGTACCTCCAGATGAGGACTTTGACTACAGCTCATGGGATGCAATGTGCTACCTGGACCCCAGCAAGGCAGGCGAGGAAGATGATTTTGTGGTGGGTTTTTGGAATCCATCTGAGGAGAACTACGGCGCTGAGCTTGGAAAGCAGTCAATTTCTTACGACTTGCACACAGAGCAGTGCATAGCAGATAAGAGCATCGCTGACTGTGTAGAGGCCCTCCTCGGTTGCTACCTGACCAGTTGTGGAGAGAGAGCTGCCCAGATGTTCCTGTGCTCATTGGGCTTAAAGGTGAGGTGACTATATTCATTGCATATCATCTTATATGCGAGTTCCAAATGTTTGTCACGTTTCAATTTAAGAGGAATAACCAGTCATGAAATATGTACATTCTTAAGACAAAATTTGGACCCATTTATTATTTTGCAAAAAAACCACAGTGGTTACAGAAATAACTAAAAATTGACATCAATAATTATGAATGAAAATTAAAATTTTAATAAACCAATTGTCCAATATGTCCAATAAGTCCAATATGGTTTTCAAAATGTATGTACCGTGTGCTTGTGTATACTGTATATACTCCCAAACACTAAAACCATTACCCAAAAATCTAATTCAACCACTAATTTAATCTTGTAAAAAAATTTGCTTATTTAATGCACTAGCATTGATTGAGAACATAGAAATGTAAAACAGAGCGAACAAGCACCCATTCACTTCAAGTCCGCGATTATATCGAGCCCCACCATGCAAAATGCCTTTGAAATGTTATACTGTAAAAGCAACTATATTGTACATACGCACATCTTCACAAATACGTAATTATAGGTCTTAAGCCATGACTAATGCAATAAATAAAACAATGAGCCAAATAAACCTGTGGGTGACCCCATACCTCATGTAAAAGTGACTTACTGCTGTGACACCCGAGGGTCCTTTCACAACGAAGCATCACAGTATTTTTTTTTTTAATAAAACAACTTAAATGTAGTTTACCTTAAGTTTTCATCATGTAAAAAATAATATCCTGATGTTAAGGAGAGGAGACAATTACGCCACACGGTTTCAGCAGGATGAGGAAATGGAAGTAGTTATGCCACACTTTTCATAAGTTATGTTCAAGAGAGTCATCATGAATATGTTTTCAAACGATTTTCAACATGTTAAATTTTGGGAAGAAAAACTGGAAACATTATATATATATATATATATATATATATATATATATGTATATATATATATATATGTATATATATATATATATATATATATATATATATATATATATATATATGTATATATATATATATGTATTGTGACAAAAAGGGAAAAAAAAAGATTTGACCATAATAGGAGATTCCATCCATCAATCCATCCATCAATCAAGCTATCTATCCTTCCTGTATTCCAAAACAGTCACAATCCATGCACCAAATGCAAAGGCTCAAATCAATTTATGTCAATATAACTTTATTTATACCCTAAGGATAGTTAAGAAGCCGCAGCAAGTGAGAAGCATCACACGGAAGAATAAGAGTCAAAAAAAAAAATCAGCATAACGCACAACACAAGATTAAAAACTGCTGCTAGCTGTAATTAAGAAGTAAAATTGCTTGGGGTACAAATGTATCCCTTCTGTTCTGCAAGAAATGCAAAGGAGGTACCTCCCATCATCAAGCTCATTTTTGTTGCCTGTCTGACTGTCTGTTGATTAAAAACATTAATGCGAGTTATGACAGGTTTAGCCAATGATCTTAGAACACATTAATGTCGTATGCGGCAATCTGTTCTTGTTGTCAAGAGTCATGAGGTGAGGGCCACAGGGCGAAGCTCATTCAAGGTCTTTGGTTTGTTTTTGTTTTTTTGGTATAGGGTGACTGTGGAATGTTTCCACAGTTGAGGAACAGTATAGCAATCGAGTGTTAAAATAAAATATTGAAAACACTTCTTAGTTGTCCTGCTCAGTGCCTCAGGACTTGGCTGATGATGTTGTCTGGACCAGGTGAGCTGCTCTCCCTGGTGACCCTGAGTACTCTGACCATATCCTCAGTCCTGAAGGGGAATCCAGAGCTGTCTGGATTCAGTGAGGATCTAGACTGAAAATGACCAGATTCAAACCTGGTATAGAAAGTGAAGTCATCACTGAGGATGAAGGGATTACAGCCCTAATCCTTCTGCAAAATTCATTATTTTTATACGAGTGCACGTTCGCTACCGTCGCTGATAACATGACGTCACTGGCAAGATGAGGAGCGGCTCCCATGGGGTGGTGCTGCTGTTTTTTGTAGAGCAGAGTAGCGCAGAGCAGAGAAGTGCAGGGTCGAAACCGTCGGTGGGGACAGGATTTATCTATCAATCTACGTACGTATGTACGACCCACAGCTCATGACCATAGGTGAGGGCCGGAACGTAGATAGACTGATAAATCGAGATCTTTGCCTTTGGGCTCAGCTCCTTCTTTACCACGACAGACCTTTTCTTTTTTCGGGAGGGAAGATGAATTCTCATTTGGTGTGGCCTGTGAGAAGAACGTTTATTGGTATTTTATCATGAATATATCTCAAATGTACTTGATTACAAAAAGAATAATGGTTCAATTATGGTTCAACACAATTTTGTTCAGTCAATATAAATCAAGATTCAAGTTTTATTGTCATATGCATGGTTACATGACACAATGAAATTCTTATTCTGATCGCTTTCCCGAGCAGATGTACATTCCACACGAAAGAGCAAATAAAGAAGGCAATAAAAAACAGTAATAGGGCAGTAAGGGCAGTAATGATGAAGCACTAATAAAGGAATGGACTCACACTGAATGTTTTATGCTGTAGATTTTGGAGTGGAAGAAACTATATACATATGAGATTGATAGAACAAAATATCATGTAGTGCATAATACCCGTGTTACAACGTCCCTGATTTACGTCATTTTCATGTTGCGACACGGAATAGTGAGTTTTTTTTATCCCCTCTTTATGACATTGTCCCGGTTATGCAACCAAAATAAGTGTCATGGCCCTAGGGGCTTGGCTGTATTTGTGTTGTATTGCCTCTATCTGCTGGCGTTTTTTGGTAATTGTACTTATTTACCATTGCTGTCAAACTGC
>NC_142382.1:20365000-20425000 GCF_059441005.1 Hippichthys cyanospilos
GCGTGTGTTGTATTAACTAGGCACCTCACTTATGGCTTGTTTGAGCGTCGGTTCACTGTTGGTTTCAATTCGCAGAATTGCAACAATGGCGCTGTCCCAAAGCATGTCGGGAGGTCGCCGACTAACATGACATGCAGTTTTGTCAAGCAACCATCATATAGCGCTGTATTACCACCCGTAACAGGGTGCAGAGATCAACGTCTTGAGTTAATACGGCAACGCATATAGGCTATTGGTCTTACAGTGTTACAGTAACTCTTTCAGTCATGGTGCAAATCACGGAGATACTAAAACATCATCCTCTTATTTCTTCCTTTACCGCTGCTAGTAATTTTAGAAGCTATGTCTAACAGATAAAGTTTGCAAAGTCTTCAAAACATTCCGTTTTTCACTCATTTCCTCTACTTCCTTCCATCCTGTCCCATCAAGCTAGATAAAGGCGTTCGGCCAATAGCATATCGGCATTTCTGTGATTGACGTGTGACGCCGGCCAATAGCATCTCCGTGAGTGAGACCTTAGTTAGTGTGACCTTAATCGACCAATAGCATATTGGCGTCTCCTTGACTGACTGATAATTATTCGCACTTTTTTTTAAACAGTTGGAATGTATTGACAATTAATTAAAAAAAAACACACATTTAAACCAATGACAATTCTTTGTCCTGCAATCGGCACATTTAATTTCATGTCAGCTGTTTTTCCCTTTAGCTGTACAAACACTACACTTAAATGGTAATATATTTAGACACCGTGAGTGAGACAGTCAGTGTGAGGTTGTAAGACCAATAGCGTTCACGTTATCGCCACACGTATCTGTTAATGATTGTAGATGACGTAACTGCCGAATATGTTGACGCAGTTAGGCGAGAACATTTCTACATACTCAATGGCTGGTTTGTCGGAATGCTCGTAAGGCGAGAGGTTTGCTCGTAAGCGGAGGACAAAAATCTCCCTGATCCACGCTCGTAAGGCGAATTGTTCGCATATCAGGGTGCTCGTAAGCCGGGGGCTGACTGTATATATATATATATATATAAAACGTGTTTCCCACGTTCTGTCCGAAGTCAGATGGGATAGGCACCAGCGAGCCTGATAGATGGATGAATGGATTGATGGACGGACGAACGGATGGGAGACATACAAGTTGAAGACCTTAATGAAGGAATGAATGTTATGAATGAATGAAATCTGCATAGTAATTTATATTTCACCGATGTATACATTATACAGCTGTTCTGTACTCATCAGATTGCTACCAACGTTTGGAGTTCCTTGGTGATGCAATTCTTGATTACCTCATTACAAAGCACCTTTATGAAGACCCACGGCAGCACTCTCCTGGTGTACTGACTGATCTGCGCTCAGCACTTGTCAACAACACCATCTTTGCTTCTTTAGCTGTCAAGTATGACTACCACAAATACTTCAAGGCTATCTCCCCTGAACTTTTCCACGTTATTGATGACTTTGTGCAGTTTCAATTGGAAAAGAACGAGATGCAGGGCATGGACTCTGAGGTGAGTACTATAAGGGTAAGGGCTAGATCACAGGTGTCAAACTCAAGGCCCGGGGGCCAGATCCGGCCCGCCACATCATTTCACGCGGCCTGTGAAACGCCCATTCCAATTCAAGTTTCCAGTCAAAATATCACATTTGTAAGTCAATTTGAAATTGTTTGGGGGAAAAAGCAAGCGCTTTTTGCCCTCACCCTCTCTCTGATTTCAAAACTAGTTGGAAGTGTGACAAATACACCCAAAATGTATTTTATCACAGTCATCCCGGCCCTCTGACAGAAACTGTAACTGCAACATGGCCCTCGATAAGAATGAGTTTGACACCCCTGGTCTAGATTATAGATATAAAAGGTTTAAGAGGGGACCCTATTGAGCTTTTGTAATAAATCGAGTATAGCACATCCTCATAGTGTTGGAGAGAATACTTTTATGTAGTCTTGCTAACTGTGACCAAAATGTTGGTTATTACTCACTCTTTTCTTTGTAATGTTTCTTAGAAGTTTTTGTTTTTATTCATTTACACCCCCCCCCCCCCATACACCTTCATTTCAGCTACGACGCGCTGAAGAAGATGAGGAGAAAGAGGAGGATATTGAAGTGCCCAAGGCTATGGGCGATATTTTTGAGTCGCTTGCTGGAGCCATATACATGGACAGCGGAATGTCATTGGAGACAGTGTGGCAAGTGTATTATCCAATGATGAGGCCACTTATTGGTAAGGAAAAGTATTTTATTTATTTTTATTTTTTTACCTAATTTGTTTGGTAGTGAAAGAATTGAATGAATCCATTCAGTTTTGGAAATGTGAACTTCAGTTTACAAATTGTGCTTCTCATGAAGAAATCAAATTTTCAGCTTTCTCTGCTTCAGTGATTTGCTTCATCTGGCGAACAGTCAGTTTTCACTTAGTAAAGCTGTCATCTTGGTTGAATGTTTTTAAAAACAAAAAACATGCATGTCGGACCACACACAAAGTTCTCTAAAATCCCATACAACACTTAAATTCACAAGAAAATGTTTACTCCAGCACATGATTTATTTCACTGGCTCCACTGTACTTCCAATGAATGATGTAAATTTGTGCAGTTGGAGTCATATTTTTAATTTATTTATTTGGGTAACAGAATTTAAAACGTCACAATTATTTGAAAGAATCTACGTATAATTTTGTCTTGACTGAGCTTACATGAATATTTTTGGCTGAAACTTGTCAGCTAATCGAAGGAGCTCTTCATGGAAATGAATTCTACTTGTACTAATTGTTACCTCTGAATTTTCTCCATGGGATTGACCAAAAAATTGAGTGGTTTCACAAGGAAAGAAAGGGTGACTGGCCGTTGTACACTTGAATGGGCAACTTAAAAAAACATTGGTTGGTTCCATTAAATTAACAAAGCAATTGATTTAGTTTAGAAGAATCTGAATTTGTGTCGTCTTATAGTTTTTACATCTGTACAAGAATGAACCATTAGCGAGAGCAGAGGACACTTAACCAGCAAGATAAACAAAACTAGGGGTTGTTTTCAATATATGGCTCTAGATGTAAGCAATGATATAAAGGACACCACTAATACTTTTAATTTTTATCAGAGGGAGTAATGGGAATTTTTAGATAATTGAGAAATTTAGGGACATTGAATCTCTGAGAAAGACGAAAAAAAAAAACATGGATAGAGGATTTACTTAACAGCGTAATAGCAGACATACAGAGGCACAAGTCACCAAATCTTTCAGGACAGGATGAATGAGGATGTAATTTTCATACACTGCGTAATTCACAGGAAGTACTGTTAGATCCGTGTTACAGCTTGATAACATAGTGAAGCCATTTGTGAAACTCAACTTTTTTCGAGCGAGACTTGACACCTCACTACATCACGAGTTTATTCATTTTCTTGAAGAAACTAACACTGATCATACAGATCCGCTGGCTAAGTTTGGGAAAAGATATTGATATTGTTTCATATGTACTGTTAACACATGCAATTATCAATATTTATCATATCTTGTTGGTGACCCAGGCCGACTGTCAAATTTTTAAAGTCAATGTGGTAGCCGAGCCAAGAAGTTTGCGCACTGCTACTCTCTGGGTTAGCCAAACCTGTTGGTGGACAACAATAGTGAGAGATGCTGTCAAGCTGAAGAAGTCCTATCTGTTGGTTCATGGGATTCCAGAGGCAGCTGACAGGTTGCCCAACCAATCTACATGAGTTTTGTAGACTATAACGGCCCTTGTCCATGTCTCTCAGGGAGTTCATTGGCGGGTGCTTCGGGAGTACGAGGTACCGAACCCCTTGATACAGGCTGTTTGGACCCTTTACCACCGATGTCAGGGTTTGGGCCACATTGCCGGCAATAAGTCGAAGCCGTTTCCACTGAAGGTTGGACTCCACCAAGGCTGCTTTGTCACTGATTCTTTCATTACTTTTATGGACAGAATTTCTAGGCATAGCCGAAGCATTTAGGGGGTCCGGTTTGGGAGTCTCAGCATTTCATCTATGTTATTTCCGGATTATATGGTGCTGTTGGCTTCTTCAGGCCATGCTATCCAATACACACTGAAATGGTTTATAGCCAAGGCTGAAGCAGTCACCACTTCCAAATCTGACACCATGGTTGGAAGGAAGTAGGACTACTCCCTCTTGGGGATGAGGTCCTGCCTCTAGTGGGGGAGTTTGAGTAACTGAGGGTCTTTTTCATTTGTGAGGACATGATGAAGCAGGAAATCAACAGATGGATCATTGTAATGTCTGCTGTGATGCAGACTCCGTCTCAGTCTGTTGTGGTAAAGAAGGAGCTGAACCTAAAGGCGAATCTCTCGATTAACTGGTTGATCAATGTTCCTACCCTCACCTATGGTCGCTAGCTTTGGTACGTGACCAAAAGTATGAGATTCCGGATACAAGCAGCCTAAACGAGTTTCCTCAGGATGTCCGGGCTTTCCCTTAAAGATGGTGTGAGAAGTTTCATCATCTGGGAGGGACTCGGGAGTATAGCCATTGCTTCTCCATGTTGAGAGGAGCCATCTGAGCTAGCTCAGGCATTTGGTTATCATTTCTTCTGGACGCCTTCAGGTGTTCCTGACATGTCCGTCCGGGAGGAGATCCCGTGAACGACCCACGACATGCTGGATAGATTATGTCCCTTGGATGACCTAAGAATGCCAGAGGATTCCCCCTAGAGGAGCTGGACGAAATAGCTGGGGAGAGGGAGGTTTGGTCTTCTCCTCTAAAGTTGCTCCCCCTGTGACCCAACCTCGGGTGAGTCGTAGATAAAAATTTTAAATTAAAATATTTTCAAAACCAAAGCAGGTACCAACCTAAAACCAGAAGAGGCACCTACCTTTGGCATATATGAGTCTCCATAAGCAGCGGCATCAACAAATTCAAAGTTGTTTCCTAATAATATTCCCATTAATTATTTTCTTATATAAGTAGAAGAAAAAGCAACAAAAAAAAAAAAAAAAAAAGACGGCTCGGTGGCGCAGTGAATAGAATGTCCGCCTCACGGTTCAAAGGTCCCAGTTCAAATCCACCTGGCTCCATCCTTCCTGTTTGGAATTTGCATGTTCTCTCCAGGCACTTCCTCTCACACGCCAAAAACATGCATGGCAGGTGAATTGGACATACTAAATTGTTCTTGGGTGTGATTGGGTGTGTGAATGGTTGTTCATCTCTGTGTGCCCTGCGATTGACTGGCAACCAGTTCAGGGTGTCCCCCGTCTACTGCCCGAAGCCAGCTGAGATAGGCACCAGCAAGCCCGTGACCCCTGTGGGGATAAGCGGCTCTAGAAAATGAATGGATGGAAGTATAACAAAAATTCAATTGGATACAAAAATTCTCTGATTTTACTTTAGATGCACAAAAATCAGCAAATACAGAGACAATCACCTGTATTTTCAGGATCAGTAGCAACATATTTTTAGAAGTACCTAATTTTCTATTTTATTTATTTCGTGCTATTTTGACCTCAGTTTTTCAAGTTTCACACCAGAAACTTTATACATGAGGAAAGCATACAGTCACAACTTGTTTAGGTTGAATTTCAGTGTCACGATTGCCACAGCACATCTTGCTGGCTATCTGGCCCTCGTCCTTCAAGAAGCACTTTAGCCTTTTGGCCTATGAATTGTGGGCCCCGGCCAGCCTCCTGGACTTGTACAATTTCCTGTTCCTCGTCATCTGCTTCCTGCCCTTCTTGACCCTGCTCCTATTCCAGCCGGTAGACTGCTCTCAGGCCTTGTTCTTCCTCACTTCTGAGGTCATGTCCTTGGAGAAGTTAGCACCAAATAGTCTGAATAGCGACCTGCTGATGTGCGGCAAGATGGTGTTGGCGTACTTGTGCCACTGCTGGCACCTGTCTCCTGCAAGCACCTGTACCCCTGCATGGTTAGGTCTGAGTCCGCCAGGGACTTCAGCAGGTGCTGAACCCATCCCTGTGGCGCATAGCAAGGGAGAGGAACCTCACCCTTCACTTCCACATGTCCTCTTTTCACATTAGGGACTGCACGGCCCATCTCCAGCTCTCCCCTGCTTACCAACTAGACCAGGGCGTCGAACATCACAGAGAGTGGGTTGCCACTCTCGAGCTCCACAACAAACTCTTTCAGGAATTGCATGTAATGTGCAGAGCAGAGGCGGGCGTCAGCAGCCTGTCGATCTTTCTGCCCCATTTCTTCTTCTTCTTGCCGACCCAAACCTGGAACATATTATAAAATAAATAGTTTGCCACCTCTTGTTGTCGCAGTGAAAACTGCTCGACACTGTCTCTGGTTTTTAGCCACTTTTCTGGCAAGTTATAAAAATAAAAACACTCAAGATGTTGTCAAATAACTATTTCATCTACTCCCCAGTGTCAGAGTTGTGTGGCAAAATGTGTTCATTTGTACCAACAAGTCATTCACATTAAAAAAAAAATCAGTCACTTTCTATCTAAACTTCAATATTTTAAGGTTCAGTGTTGGGGAAGATTTGGGTTGCTGGCTCTTTTAAGGTATCTACCGGGTACAGGACGGTGTATCGGTAAGGATACAGGAAGAAAAGTTCGTTCAAAGGATCTTTACTCAAACAGGTGGAATGATGAAATGATGATAATGGAGATAAACATGCAGAAGTGAGGATTTATCGGCAGATGCAGAGTCTGAAATATCAAATAACAAAGATAAGTATAGACTATAATAGGTAAATTATACATATCAGTAATTGGAATAATATTGAAGCCTTGATATGCAACTGAATGATCACTTTAATGATCACTTTAACTTAAATACAACCTAAATAATGGCACTTAAATGACATCTTAAATAGATACATATCACACTGCCACAATCAGTATTAACGTTCTAATTAGACCACCATTGAAAACCCCCTAAATATTTATGTGGTCTATAGAGACCTCTAGCGGCCAACAACAATGGCACACATTCCAACAGTAGTATAGGTCTAATATCGCGATTCTTTACGAACATAAAAAAAGGACGCGAAACAGACATACAACCAACGGCTTCAAACAAATACAATAGATAACATAGAAAACTTACTTTTTTGTCATGAACTCTGCACTTAAATGCGCAGTTTCAACGACTGTACGAGCGCTCGACCGCACAGTGAACAGGACATCACTGACTTCCGCACACGCAAGCATGCAGTCATGTGACCCGGAAGGTACGGCAATCAAACGGTCCACGTAACTGTGCAAACAACAAAACCACACTTGAGAATCTAGCAGACACAAATATTTGGGGCCTTTTATACATTCGGGATTGGTTCAGAAAAGGGTTAAGAATGAAGCCTTTCAACCGGTACCTCGGTACCTTTTTTTTTTTAACCTGGTAGACACTGAAATAGACACTTCAAAGATTAAAAAAAAAAAATTGTGGCTTAAAAAAAATAAAACATTGGTGGTGTGTATGGACCTGTTTCGAGACCAAAGTTCTTCAATTCTGACGATCTCTGATCCTATACTGTGTCGTTTGGACATTAGTCAGTCTTTGCTTCGCCTGGTGTTTGAAAACAATTTGAAAATGCACAACTCCACCCCACCACCACCACTGCACCAAACAAATACTCACCAGTTGTATGTGTTCTGGAACCAACATTCTAGAATGTGAAATTATTCTATTCAGAAGCCCTGTAAAGTGTTGTAGTTATGGTGGCTTTCGTTGTGCTCTCTGGAGGTCGTGGCACCATGACTTATTTGAAATGTATTTGTTGTTTTTTGAAACACTGTAAATTCAGTACCTGGGAGTTCTTTTCCTCCCAACTGTGAAAATTTAGGCTTCCTGCTAAAGCTGGTGCTCAATATGGCCGAACATGTTTTTTCAACACACCCAGGCTGCTGTCTCGGTGTATTACAGCTTAACTGAAGGTTCCTGGCTCTTCATGGTCATCCATGATCAGGTACATTGTTTAGTGCACAGGTGTCGAACTCCAGTCCTCGAGGGCCGGTATCCTACATGTTTTCAAATCTTTTCCCTCAAAAACACCTGATTCAAATGATTGGGATCATTTTGCAGAGCCTGCTAATGAGCTAATCATTTGAATCAGGTGTGTTGGGGAAAGAAAACTGGAAAACATGCAGGATGCCGGCCCTCGAGGACTGGAGTTCGACACCCATGGTAGTGGCTGTACGCCAAGGTGACTCCTGAACTGGACCAAAGATTACAAAGTTGTTTAATTGTGATTACACATGCACAAGTATAAGGCAACTAAGTTTCACTCAGCGCACTCAAATGTTATAGAAACATACAAAGACGATGACCAACAGAGGGAAACAGGACAGATAGGCTTGTTGGTACTCTTGGTATTAGATGAAGAAAGAAAAACACAAGGGATAGGGTAGGGGGGAAAACAACACCCGGGCCATGTCCCAACAGGCAAAAAGTCACCCCTCTACCAGCTCTCCTCGTCGGGATTTATCTGTTAATTCAGTAGAGACCCCAGCTAAAATCATGACATCACAGGATTAAGCAGGCAAAGACAAGCGTGGAAGAGCAGCAGAATGAAATGCGTTCACCCCAATTGAGAGCCAAGCGAGGAAAAAAATGCTTTGGTTCACAGTTACACAAAGAATTGTTTGTGAACTGAGGTTCCAATGTAATAATGATAATTGAACCAATAAAATCCAAGATATTTAAGTCACTTGTCTGAAGTTGTATATAAAACATATTTTCTATTATTTTAACTATGCCTGCAGAGAAATTTTCTGCCAAAATTTTCTGAGGTTCCAATGTAATTATGATAACTGAACCAATAAAATCCAAGATATTTAAGTCACTTGTCTGATGTTGTATATGAAACATATTTTTTATTATTATTATCTATGCCTGCAGAGAAATTTTCTGCCAACGTGCCCCGTTCCCCTGTTAGAGAGTTGCTTGAAATGGAGCCAGAAACTGCCAAGTTCAGGTAAGATAACACTTCTTTACAGCTATTGTTATACCGGTGGTACTTAAGCAGGGGTTTATTATAGGTAAAGTAGATATGGGTGTACACAATGTCACTTCAGGGAGTACATGAGATATTGAGGAGGTTTCCACTGCTATGACCACATAAAATTCAATGCTTTAGTTCTGACATAGACAGAAGTTAAGACATAGACAAGTTAAGAGCAACTTAAAAAAAATGGATTGAGGCTTTTCTGTCAAGTGCTGACATGTTTCAATTTGAAAACATATTTGCATGTAAGTTTTTAATGGTGAAATGTCCTCTGTATGTAGTCCCGCAGAGAGAACTTATGATGGAAAAGTTCGGGTGACTGTGGAAGTCGTGGGAAAGGGCAAGTTCAAAGGAGTTGGACGCAGCTACCGTATTGCCAAGTCAGCAGCAGCCCGACGGGCTCTGCGTAGCCTCAAAGCCAACCAACCTCAGGTCCAAAACAACTGAGCTTCTCTCAGCATGAAGCACCTGTGGTGTTGATGCTTCTGGAGAAATCGCAGTATTTACTTTCAAACACAACAAAATGCTGGGAATGCCCTCAAAGTGACAAACACCTGAGGCAGCCAGGGAACACTGTGTGGAGTTGCAACAGAAGAGGCAAACTTTTTTTTTTTCCAACAGAGCTTACTTCTGAACTTTTTTGTTTAATTTGCGCAAACACAATCTTTTTTTCTCTCTCTGTTTCTGTGTATTTATGGGTGATTTATTATTGACATGAAGCAAAGTGTTCAAAAGGTCACGTTGCATTATCTATTGTTACTTTTCCCTTTACCTCATCTGTAATTAAGATGATGCGTATATGCCTGTTATGGTGTCACTTTGTACATAGTTCAATAAAAGTGTAAATCAATGTACATAACAAGCAGAAAAAAGAAAAGCCTCGACTCCTCAGCCTGTGCACTAATGCCAGTAAATTTTATGCGCTAGCAACAGATGTAGCTACCAGATTCCACTGGATAAAGCACACACAAATTAGATGTGTTGCTGTTGGAGAACTGTCTTAAAATTGTATTTGTAATAATTTGTTCACTTAGTAACTTAGTGTCTGTGTAATGGTAATTGTGTGGTCACATTGACACCACCAACATTATATATGGATAGCAAAGTATTTGTTAAAATGTCAAATTATGTTATTGGACTCAGAGGCAAACGCTCCTCCATATATTCTGCAAAATAGGTTAGGTTAGGTTAGGTTAAATGAAAACTTGCTCAGTAATAGTAATTTAACCTACTTTTGAAGATCATCTGGGTTGCATGTTTCTATCTAGAACTGTATGAAAAGGATTTCTTCTGTGTTTTGGATATTTTGTAAATGACAGTGAGATTAATTGTTGTATTACTTTGGTTAATAGATTTAAATACATTTTTGTACTCAGACTAACTAATTCTTTCTTGTGATATAATGGCTTTCAACAAATTTGAAGTCAGTATACTGCAACCTTTTTACACTCATTGAAAACTCACATTTGAAGTCACGTTTTTGTGAAAAGAAAAAGGTCAATTACAACATATTTACTAATTCTGTTTAATACATTGAAGCAGTTTTGACGATGAGGTTTCAGGTAATTATTGAAAAAAAATATCAATCTTTTTTCTCGGATGCATATTATTGTTATTTCTCTTGTGTCATCGTTGTTGATTTCTGTATCAGTATGCTCATTTTGGCCTCAGTACCTCAGTTAAATGTGTTTCCTCAGCCTTTTTTTTTGACGTTTTTGTTTGTTGCTATTTTTGTGTGAAGCTTGACTTATTCATATTTTTTTTTGCACTATAACTGTAATACCTCTTCATTTGATTCATTTTGTTTTATGGGATTCTGTTTTATTTAGACATGCGTTCTGTCAGTTACCAAACTGTCGAGGAGCACTAATTATTCAGTTTTCTTTTCCACAGTTTATTTTGATACTAGAAAGTTGGGGAGGAGCTAAATGATTTTCATAAGTGTGCATTTTTTTGTATCACTTTTTCCGATTCAAAAAAAAAAAAGAATCAAATAAATATGTAAGCTTATGGGAGTAACCAGATTGCGCACATCATCATGGGGGACAGACTGGAAATGTACCAATTTGCTGGGACTGCACGATTATGTCCAAAATAATCAAAATTATTTTGATCAATATTGAAATCACAATTATTAATCATTTTCATTTATTGCCCTTTTTATATAAACAAGGCTTAAAGGCTTGATACTTACAAATAATAATATCCATCATCCATCCATTGGAGAGTCGCTTATCCTGACCGGGGTTGTGGTCTCGCTGGCGCCTATCTGAGCTGGCTTCAGGCAGTAGGTGTGGGACACCCTGAACTGGTTGCCAGCCAGTCGCAGGGCACATGGAGACAAACAACCATTCACACACACAATCACACCTAAAAACAATTTAGTATGTCCAATTCACCTGCCATGCATGTTTTTAGAGTGTGGGAGGAAGCCAGAGAGACCCCACGCGGACTCGGGGAGAACATGCATAAAACATGCATAAAACAAATTCATCCAAGACATAGCAAAAACTTGGCACAACAGGCAACACAGCTAACTTACTTGCTTGAGTGCAAACTAATGAAATAAATGATGCCTACTTACAACCAAGCACATGATTTACTTTTAAGCAAGTTTTAATCAATTAGCAGTCAACAAGTCAACATGTCATTTTCGGTCATTTCAATCCAAATAATACTCAAATTTTTTGCCAATCGGATTTTCCAAAATGGGTCTCAATTGACAGCTAGCGCTGTATATATTACAAAACAGTTGAGAAACTGAACGCCATTTCACACTGGTAAAGAATATTTTAGGGTGAGAAAAGCAGAGGCTTTTGTCATGCAAACGTGGGAAAACTTGCCATCTAACAGCTTTTAAGGTGGAATTGAAAGTTGAAATCTCTGCATTGCGCTGTGAAGCCTACTTCATCGTCGTCACCTCGTCCCACTCTCCCAGTTGAGGCTGCTGCTAAACTCCCCAGCACGCGTTTTGCTGCACTTTATACTCAGTGTTGCTTTCACCCCACAGTCAGCCGCTGGAATATTTGCTCGCTTGCTACGGTATTTTTTTTTAGTTTAATAAGTCCTTAACCTTGCTTTTGCCCCCTTGTGGTAAGATGACAAAGTGCTTGATTTGACATGTGCCGGCTTTTTAAATGTTAATATCGCTAAGGATCAGCCTAACTTTTCGTGGCAGCCAATATCGTGATTGCGATTAAAATTCGATTAATTGTGTAGCCCTACAATTTGCCTGTTCTTATTGATGAGACAATTTCCAACATGGGTTCTAAAGCTGCCTGTGACCTTATTGAGATTCAACACAAATATCTATTTAACGCGTGTCCCTCAGTTGAACTTGTTTTGTTTATATTGTCTAATACAGTGTGTACTTTGGTCAGTACATTTGTTCAGCATTGTGTGGATGAGTGTCAACATAACATTAAGGCCTTGTCTACACCTTGACAGGGTTTTTGCAAACGGGTAGAAATCTCTCCTGTTTTGCCCTATTTGCTATACTTGGCAGGCCTTTTTTTTTTTTTTTTCATCAAGGCCGAATGTTTCAAAACCTCCGGCCAAAGTGGAGATTTGCCCAAGTCTCCAGTTTCGTGGTTGCGTGTGACCAGTTTCGACGGGGATTTTCGTCACCGTGCTACTCTTTTTCCTGCCAAAGACACGTATACCGGTGATGTCAGAGACGGAAGTTCTTACTGATTGGACACGTCAGACGCAGACGTTCTTTCTGATTGAACAGAATTTGCAATATTACTGGCGCCTAGTGACTTGGCATGCTTGTACACGAATTTGACACCACAGTATACGGTTTCATATAGACGCGACTTTTTTTTTCAGTCTGCTTGCTTCTTTTAGTCCAATTTTCTCTATTGATTTTCAACCATGGACAGAACAAGCAGATGCCAGCGAGTAGGCTCAACTACAGTACAACACATGTTCCGCACTGTTTATCCCACCCCCACTCTTAAACTCACCCATCTTGGGCCCCAACAATACGACGCCTGGTCGTTGCACACCTATAATCCCACCACATGCATTCTGGGACACTCATACACAAAAACTGAATAGGGGCATAAAAATAAATAAAAAGTGAGTCGTTACATTCTAGTCCTTGTCTATCTCAAGGAAGAAAGTGGCAGTAACAGGAAGGGCTGCCAGTTGTCTCTGAATTTGCTAATAATTCAGAGATAGAGGGAGATACAAAGATCCCGAGGTATCTAAACCCTGTCTCCATTCATCTAAAACACAGGTGTCGAACTCCAGTCCTCGAGGGCCGGTATCCTACATTTTTTCAAACCTTTTCCCTCAAAAACACCTGATTCAAATGATTGGGATCATTTTGAAGCTCCTGCGGAGCTTGCTAATGAGCTAATTATTTGAATCAGGTGTGTTGGGGAAAGAAAACCGGAAAACATGCAGGATGCCGGCCCTCGAGGACTGGAGTTCGACACCTATGAAAAGGTACTCCCAACCGTGGAAGTATCCTGGCCGAGGGATTAAGGGGTAAAAGTTCGCTCTATTGAAGGTTCAGCTTATAGCCGGAGAACTTGCCATATTGATCCAGTATATCAAGGAGTATTGGGAATGGCCTCAAGGGATCTGAAATGTACAAAAGCAAGTTATCGGCATATAGAGAAACCTTGTGTGTTACACCTAACTTCGTGACAACTTGAACTCTTTCCACGGAACGCAACCAAATTGCAAGTGCCTCGATGGCAATAGCGAACCGCAAGGGTGAGAGAGGGCAGCCCTGTCTCGTACCCCTTCCTAGCGGGAATGGTGAAGACAAAGTGTTGTTTGTGCGGACCGAGGCCGACGGAGAAGAATACAGTAATCTAACCCAGTGAACAAAATCCTCACCCAACCCAAATCTGTTCATCACTTTGTGGAGAAAGTTCCACTCAACACGGTCAAAAGCCTTCTCTGCGTCTAGCGACACAACCACTTCAGGTACTGAGGCGCCTGCTGTATGTACAATATTCAAAAGACATCATGAGTTATGATAAGAATGCTGACCAGTCTCAGTCTACTGGCTCCCGCACATTAGTTATAGGGCACCCCATCACCTGTAACATTAAGATTAAAACACCAGCCACTGTAATGTGTATTTCTGGGGCCAGAGCACCCGACATTGAAGCTAATCTTAGGGAGCTGACATGCAAGAGGCCTAGACACCATCTTAGTGCAAACAACCTAGTTACTTAGACATAGTGATACATTTCGGCTCCAACGATACTAGAATGAGGCAGTCTGAGATTACAAAGAAGAACATAGCTAGGACTTGTAATCTCGCTAGAAAGATGAGTCTGCATCAAGTTATTGTCTCTGGCCCTCTGCCTACGAGAGGCAATGATGAGAGGTTTAGCAGATTATTCTCGCTTAACCGGTGGATGGCTAGTTTCTGTAGAGAGCAGGTTTTCCAGTTTGTAGATAATTGGCCTTCTTTCTGGGGCTGGCCAGACCTGCTAAAGATGAATGGCCTTCACCCTAACTGGGAAGCCGCCATCACTCTTTCTAGAAACATAGATTACTGTTTGAGCCTTCCATGACTTCTCACATTAGAGCATGTCGGGTCGCAGCCGAGTAGTGAGCCTGCTAGAACGGGTGTGGAGTCGTTAAGGCTAGAGTTAACCGACACTAGGCTGGACTGCTACAACACATATAGCATACTTAGTCTAGGTCACTGCAATTCACACACTGTTTCATTACCTAATGCTGAATTCCGTCGTGATAAGATTTCTGCTGAGGTGGTGTTGATTAAGGAAAATAGCCATGCCTCCTTAACCAGACGTACTAGTGACATAGTACCTAGGCAGAATATTAATATTAATACGTGTCCCAGTTTAATTTAGTATCCCTGGAGTGTCTTACACACCTAGTTAATGCAGTAAAGCCGACGTCCTGCATGCTCAACCTGCTTCCAGGCAAACTTGTTAAAGACTTATTCCCGGTCTTAGGGTCATCTGTCTTGAATATTATCAATCTGTCACTCTCCTCTGGCATTGTACCTGAAGCTTTTAAGACGGCCGTCATTCAACCATTACTTAAGAAACCTCACCTAGATCCTGAAAATCTCTTTAACTATAGACCAGTGTCACTTCTTCTGTTTATTGTCAAAATTCTTGAGAAGGTAGTAGCACAACAGCTTAGCGATTTCGTGATAGATAACAATAGATTTGAACTCCTTTAGTCAGGTTTTAGGGCCAACCACTCAACTGAGACAGCCCTTGTAAAAGTGACAAATGATCTTCTCTTAGCCATGGATTCAAACATCTCATCAATACTATTATTGCTTGACCTTAGTGCCGCATTTGACACTATCGATCATCATATTCTTATATAACGTCTTAAATCATGTGTTGGTATCTCGGGATCAGCACTTTCTTGGTTCAGATCTTACATTCTGGGAAGGACGCATAGTGTCTGTTATGGCAATGCAATCTCTGAATCTTTCTCCGTCTCATGTGATGTCCCGCAGGGGTCAGTACTTGGTCCATTTCTGATAAACATTTCCATGATTCCTCTTGGCGATATTATACGTAAACATGCTATTAGTTTTCATTGCTATGCTGATGATACACAACTGTACATGCCTTTAGAAATAACAGATCTGTGCAAGTGCAGTAAACCAGAGGCCTGCCTTGCTGAGATTAAACAATGGATGTCTTCCAATTTTCTGCTTCTTAACCTTAGTAAAACAGAGATGTTAATTATTGGCCCTGTTCATCATCAGCATTTGATTAAGAATGCCACGTTGAAACTGGATAACTGTACTATTTCCCAAAATAGTTTTGCAAAAAAACCTCTGCATTATATCTGACTCAACTCTCTTTTCGGACACATATTAATAACACGACAAGAACAACTCTTTTTCACCTTCGCAATATAGCTAAATTCCACCCTATTATTTCTCCTAGCGATGCTGAAACATTAATTCATGCATTTGTTACGTTGCGCCTAATCGCTTGTAACGTTTTGTTTTGTGGACTTCCCATGACCTACGTCATAAGCCTGCAGCCTGTACAAAATGCAGGAGCGAGACTCTTGACAAGGACGAGAAAGTTTGATCATATTACTCTGATTCTAGCTGACCTGCATTGGCTTCGAATAGACATTCGATGTGATTTTAAGGTGTTGTTAATTGTGTGAAGGTGAAACCTTCACACATATGTTATTGTGTTCGGCCATTTTCTTTATTATTATTATTATTATTATTATTATTAATATTGTGTGAATGTGTAACCTTCACACTTATGTTATTGTGTTCGGCCATTTTCTTTATTATTATTATTATTATTATTATTATTATTATTATTATTATCATTGTGTTAAGGTGAAACCTTCACTTATGTTTTTCACCTTTATTATTGTATGAAGGTTCCTTGACTTTATTGTGTGAAGGTGGAACCTTCACACATGTTATTCTACTTTATTATTATTGTGTGAAGGTGAAATTTTCACACATGTTATTCCTCTACTTTATTAGGGCCCGAGCAGCGACCGCTGCGAGGTCCCTATTGTTCCTCTCCAGATTATTGTTATTGGGGCTCGAGCAGCGACCGCTGCGAGGTCCCTATTGTTCCTGTCCAGATTATTATTATTAGGGCCCGAGCAGCGACCGCTGCGAGGTCCCTATTGTTCCTGTCCAGATTATTATTATTAGGGCCCGAGCAGCGACCACTGCAAGGTCCCTATTGTTCCTCTCCAGATTATTATTATTATTATTAGGGCCTGAGCAGCGACCGCTGCGAGGTCCCTATTGTTCCTCTCCAGATTATTATTATTAGGGCCCGAGCAGCGACCGCTGCGAAGTCCTTATTGTTCCTCTCCATATTGTTGTTATTATTATTATTATTATTATTATTATTATTATTATTATTATTATTAGGGCCCGAGCAGCTACCGCTGCGAGAGCCCTCTTGTTTTTCTCCGGATTATTATTATTAGGGCCTGAGCAGCTACCGCTGCGAGAGCCCTCTTGTTTTTCTCCAGATTATTATTATTATTATTGTTTACTGTGCAGAACTTTTCCATTTTTGAGGGCCTAAACATGCACGAAAAGTCACCAAATTTTGCAAAGTTGTCGGGCCTGGTGAAAAATTTGATATTTTAGTTTTTCCTAAAATAATGCAAAAAAAATGGCTCTGCAGCGCTACCTAAGTTCGAAAAACCCGCAGCTGATCCCGGCCCATTTGACCTAGAGCTACAAAATTTTTTTGGCATATGTAGGACCTAGAGACCTACAAAAACGTCAGTGCGAGCCATGTGCTCAGATGTACAGAAAAAGAGCTATGAATTTTTGAATGTGCATTTTTTGCCCATTTTTGCACGTTTGCAGGTCCCAAACTGCTCCTTGTTTCTCCTAAACGCTTTATCCAATCGCCTTCAAATTTGCTGTGGTGCATTATCAGACATAGGTGCACAACTCATATCATTCCAGATATTCATGTTTAGTGCGGGTCTATTTTTCAAGTTTCAACTTTTCATCGTTTTCCTACAATTCAAGTTTTTCTACCATAAAAATGGCTTAATGTTAAGTGAATGGAGTGTTCTTCTTACTTCCTTTTAAAGCCTTCACGGTTCCACTATTTCCCGTGTCCCCGTGGCTCAGTGGTAAAGTTGTCGTATTCCCACTTCAAGTTCGTGGATTCGATCCCAGTTTGAGTCTATTCACACGTTCATTGTTTTTTTTTTTCAGTTTATTCAGTTTTTTTCATTCGTTTCAACTCCTTCCCAGTTCATCAAATTCATGCCGTTCAATCTTCATATCATTCCACATATTCATGTGAAGTGCATTTGTATTTTTGAAGTTTCAACTATTCATCGTTTGCCTATAATTCAAGGTTTTTTGTACTATTCACAATTACAGTATTTGGCCTATTCAAACTGTTCTTACTTTCATTTCATCTTACTTTTCATTCCATAGTTCAACTTTTTTCAGTTTTTTAATTTTGTGTTATTCATAGTTCTTCACAGATTCACGTTCAAACATACTTCATACTTTATTTAAAGGTTTCACAGTGTCGATGACCGTTGTGGCACGGTGGGCCAGTGGTAGAGTTGTCGTCTTCGAGTTGTGAGTTCTCTGATTCGATCCCCGGTTCGGGCACTCTCATTTCACATTTAGTTATTTTTTCTGTTCTGTTCTTACTTCGTATTGTTCACACTTTTTTATTATTCAAACCATTCAAACATTCAGTTTTTCTTTAGTTTTTCAACTTTGTGTTCCTCATATTTTTTCACAGATTCACATCATTCCATGGTTCAACTTTTTTCAGTTTCATTGTTTTCCAACAATTTAAGTTTTTTTGTATTATTCACATTTACATTATTTGGCCTATTCAAACTGTTCTTACTTTCATTTCATCTTGCTTTTCATTCCACAGTTCAACCTTTTTCAGCTTTTTAACTTTGTATTATTCATAGTTCTTCACAGATTCACGTTCAAACATACTTCACACTTTATTTAAAAGCTTTCACAGTATCTGCAAGTGTCGAGGAGCTGTGGCCCAGTGGTATTGTTGTTGCCTTCCATTTGGGAGGTCCCTGGTTTGACCCCCCTGTACCGGCAGTCTCGTTTCACACTTAAGAGTTTTTTTCTTCAGTTTTCACTCGTATTCTCTGCTTTATTTGGCCTATTCAAACTGTTCTTACTTCGTATTATTCACACTTTTTATTATTCAAACCATTCAAACATTCCACGTCATTCCACAGTTCAACTTTCTCAGTTTTTCAACTTTGTATTTTATTTTCGTATTTCATATTTGAGACAATTAACTCATTCCTTACGCCTTATGGTTCATTCCCGTCATTCCATGAATTCATAGTTATTAATAATTTCCCTAATTTCATATTTTTCACCTAAAACAATTCATAATTCATTTCCAATGGTGGATTTAACATTTATTTCCCATGAGGCGATTGAGCGGCCATCTTGGACATTTGACAACACAGCCCGAACACTCCAGTCCTCGAGGGCCGGTATCCTGCATGTTTTCCAATTTTCTCATCCCAACAAACCTCAATCAAATGAACAGGAACAATCATTAACAGGAGCTTGAAAATGATCCTAATCATTTGAATCAGGTGTGTTTGCAAGAGACAGGATTAAAAAACATGCAGGATACCGGCCATCCAGGACTGGAGTTCGACACCTATTATTTAGTTACACAAAGTACTCCATTTCCCATGCGGCGAGCGGGTGGCCATCTTGGACATTTGACTACACAGTCCCAACACTCCAGCCCTCGAGGGCTGGTATCCTGCATTTTTTCCGGTTTTCTCACCCCAACACACCTCATTCAAATTATTAGTTCATTAACAGGAGTTTGAAAATGATCCCTAATCAGTTAAATCAGATGTGTTTGCAAGAGAGAGGATTCAAAAACATGCAGGATACCGGCCCTCCAGGACTGGTGTTCGACACCTATGATTTAGTTACACTAAGTACTCCATTTCCCATGCGTTGATCAGGTGGCCATCTTGCACATTTTCTAGTTACTTATAAAATTTTACACGGTCAACTTAGTCAACTTAGCATCACCATATGTTCCATCCCAACAACTTCGATCACAAAATGCCGGTTTGCTAGCGACCCCACGCGCTAAAAAGAAGTCCGCGGGATCAAGGGCATTCTCCATTTGCACGCTAGTACTATGGAATGCCCTACCTATGGAAGTTCGCTCAGCCACCTCAGTAGAAATCTTTAAATCCCGACTAAAAACACATTTATACTCAAAAGTATTTAGTTAATTGGGCCTGTCTGCAGCTTTCTTCTTTTTTTCTTTTTTCTGCCCCCCCTCTTCCGGTTCGGAGAGGGGGCTAGATGGTGAGGGTTGACTCGACCGCTGTCAGAGAAATCTCTAAAAGAAGACTAGGACAAGCCTAGCTGCTAAGCAGCAAAAAGAGTAACTCAGACCAGCCAAGATTGACTTTTCTATACCATGGTACAGGGAAAAAGCTTGGCGAGCAAACTCATGCTTTGCCGGCACTAATTCAACTGCTCAAGCGCCCCTGCCTGGTTTTTATTCATTCGGTAAAGCATTGCACATTACAAGACATAAGAGAAAGAGCCAGTCAGGCACCACCAACTGCTGGGCCAAGGTCCCAGCTCACACTTTCCTGCGTCAACAGCTTTATCTAAGGACAGGAGAGAGATGAACTATGACTGCATAAATGGATAGCAATGCACTCTATTCTACACAGGAAATAAGCACATAATGAAAACAACCTAATATATGATTTCCTTCACAACCGCCTCCATTTGGCCCTGCACTGATCGTCCACCGCGGGTTAGGAGATCGGCCGTCTGCGGTCCACTTGGTTGGACTGTCGGATGGTTCCTGCCCAATGACTTTGCCTGCTGTCAAGAATCATTGCACTATATAGCACAATATGTTTTCTGTAATCTATATTGTTTACCTGTACTTGTCTGAAATGTGTATCTTTTGTCTCTATTTGGTACATGCAGCATCCACTTCAACCTGTGGGCCTGGAAGGGGGCTCCTTCCACCTGTGGTCCCTTCTGGAGGTTTCTGATTTTCCCCTAGTTGGGGTTTTTGAGTTTTTCCTTCCCCTTCTGGGAGCTTTGACAGGGGATGCTGTTGTGTACCTTACACCGAAAAGATGTCTCTGAATGACTTCTTTTTTCGAAAGAAGTCTCCACATGACCTCTTTTCATCTGTGAAGCCCTTTGAGACTTCGGTGATTTAGGGCTTTACAAATAAAATTTGATTGATTGATTGATTGACATGAATCCAGTTTGCGCTATGGAAATTATTTGAGGTAAAAAATGTAGTCGGAGCGCCAAAACTTTGGCGAGAATTTTTAAGTCTACGTTCAAAAGTGAGATGGGTCTATTGCTACCACATACAGTAACAGCGGATCCTTATCTTTTTTCAATATCAAAGAAATTGTGGCTTGAGACAGCGTCCCGGGGAGTCGGCTACTCAAAAAGGCTTCGTTAAACATCCCCACCATCATTGCCGCTAAGAGGTCAGCATTGGCTTTATAATATTCGGGCGAGAAGCCGTCCGGGCCAGGTTATTTGCCCGCACTCAGAGATTTAACAGCTTTTTGCACCTCAGTTGCTGTGATAGGTCTGCCCAAGTCTTTAGCAGCTGTCTCTGAGGGAATTGAATGTTTTGGAAAAACTCGTGCGGCGCCGGTGGCGATCTCGAGGCATACAGGTCCAAATACAATTGCACAAAAGCTTTATTAATTCCAGATAAAGTTTAATTTGAGACCCTAGGAAGTTTTTGAATTCGACATTTGATAGTAAACTCGAATTGAATCTTCAGTATTTAAAAAGGTGTCCTAGTGTCTAGTTTCAAATCCAGTGAAACAGGTGCATGGTCTGATAGTGCTATTGCATGGTCGTCGCATGATACAATTATGGGCAGCAGCCTGTTATCAATGAGGAAAAAGTCTATACGTGTGTAGGTTTTGTGCGGATAGGAGAAGAAAGAGAATATTTTGGTTTCAGGGTTTGCTTGATGTCACGAGTCATTGACACCCAACTGGGCTTTAAAAAAGTCCAATGTTCTGGCCCACTTAGTCAGAGGGCAGGGCTTGGAGGAAGATCTATCGAGCAAGACGTCTTGTACTAAATTAAAATCACCTCCGATAATAATGTGGTGACTCCCTAGGTAAGGAGGAAAACAGTTTAGTAATAAAGGCATCATCATCCCAGTTTGGCCCGTACATCGAGGCTAACATCACAAGTGAGCCTTGCAGATTACCAGCGACTATCATGAAATGGCCGTCCGGGTCAGCTCGTATGTTGTTCGAATAGAGTATTTTTGCGTATCAATATAGCCGCCTCTCTGGCCTTGGCGTTAAAATTGGAATGGTCACCATTACCAATCCAGTTCCCCCTGAGGCGCATTACCTCTCTATTCTTAACATGTGTCTCCTGGAGAAAGAATACTTCCCCTTCAAGAAGTTGTAAATGAACAAAGATCTTATTCGCTTTAGTCGTGGTCCCCACCCCTCTTACATTCCAGGAAATGAATCTGATGTTGCTTCTACCTGCAGTAATCATTTCGCATTAACAGAGGAGAGATGACAGGTTGTTTCTGCCTGAGAAAAGACTGCCTGTGCTGTACTGACAGAAAATAGCTGTGTAGAGAAGAGGGAACAGAAAAAAGAAATAAAGGAAAAAAAAACAAGGAAGGGGGACACATACATACACACCACACACATACACATGCATACCCCTCTGGGCCCAGTATCCCATGAAACAACACAACGTTTAAGTGTCCACTGCACTCCAGGGCTAGAACCCTTCCCTGTGAGGATGTCCAAGCTGGCTCCTCAGTTGTGGCTTCCCTGTTCCAGCAACAAGGGCTCACTAACGAAAGTCGATGTCCAGCAGCATATGCATGCTTCGAGGTTATGTCGCAATTGCAGCCGGGTTGCACGCCCATATAGGCAAATACAATGCCAAGTGTATAATTCAAAATTTTCATCAAAAATAAACAAGCAGTTACTGATGGCTGAGTTACTGATGGAGTAAATGGCTTGAGATTAGTAACAATAAGAATAAGTAGAAATAGTAACACTGGAAATACTGAAATTTCCAGGCCCATGTGAGACCCATACCAATGGTGGCAAAATCACAAAGGGCTCCAGTTAAGGCAAGATGGTCCCTAGGGAATAACGTAGTGTATTTCAAGAGGGAACAAATACAGTACATGGGGAAAAGACGGAGAAAAAAAATAAAATAAAAAAAGGGGAGGGGCTGCAAATTCTTGTCAGTGTATGGGTATAGAGAGAATAAACATATATTATCACGCATAAGTAATAACAAAGAGTGTCCATCACCGTACAAGTGAGGGTTTATGTGGATGCAAGGAAGAAAGAAAGAAAAAAGGGACATTTTAACTGCCTTTGAGAAATAACATGTTCAGAGATCAACTGTCTTACTGTACTCGGTTGAAACAGCATACAGGCGTGATTGTTTTAGTCCTCCAGAGACCTTGAGCTCAGAATACGGTGCGAGGCAATTTAATTCCTAGCCTCTTTTGGAGAAGCCAGCCATTTCCGAATGCCTCCGTCGGTCATGATGAAGAGCTTAGCCGGGTAGTGAAGCTGTGGCCGAAGTCCCAAGTTGTACAGTTCTTGCATGACCTCACAGTAAGCGGATCGTTGGTCCAGCACTTCTGGGCAGTAGTCCTCAACGATGTGGATGGGTGTATCCTTGTACCTCAGCTTTCCTCTCAGCTCGCGAACCTTGTGCACGACCAGCTCGCGGGTTTTGTAGTCGTGGAAGCAGATAACCACCGCCCGAGGTCTAGCATCGGGGGCCTGGTTTAGCAGATAGCGTACGGTGAGCGCGATCGAGCACCGGAGATTTTTTCAAAGTGTCCACACCAAGTATGTCCACTAGCAGTTTAGAAAAGAATTCTGTCAGCCTTGGCCACACCACGCCTTCGGTTACCCCCAACAGACGAATGTTATTGCGGCGACTTCTGCTTTCCAGGTCGATTAACTTAGGTCTTCCACCACCACTGTAATGCTGCGTGCACACCTTAAACGCGAACTAGGCGAAAAGCAGCGAGTTTTGTATTGTATCGATGGAGTTCGCACGAATGCGCTTTGGGCGACGGGATGGACGCGAATGGAGCAACGCGAATGGCCGTGCGCGGTCACGAGAATCAAAATTTCGCTTTTTGTGTGAAGTTAAATTTTTACCTAAGATCTCGCATTTCTTCACTTGTCCCCGTGGCCGAGGTTTTCAGGAGGACAATCCGCTCTTCGTAGCTTCGATCTTGTCTAATTTGATTTCAAGGCGGAAAGTGGACGTGTTGAGTTCCGCGGAGAGCAACGCTCTGTGCTCTTCCAATGTGGCCTTTAGCATAGCCACAATGGATTCGTACGTGGCGTCAATGTCTCCTTTCTTTTGTTCCTGGTTCCTCGTAGTTCTGCTGGTCATTTTGATGGACATACAAATTTACCAAGTTTCGCACCTCAATGGCAAACGTTGGTGAGTAAATTAATAATGTAGAAGTTATACGGTCAGGAGCGCCGAAAGACACGACTACTCCAGCATGCTGTCAAAAGGGGCTGCTTTTTTTTTTTTTTTTAAATAAACGACAATGGGGGGGATTTAAATTAGCCTGTTACATGTAGACAAGGCCTAAACCACAAGGTTGGGACAGTACAGGATAGAAAGTTCACAGAAGCAGATGGAAAAAACCCCCACAGCCATTTGTATTCTTATTTCCATAAGGGTTAGCTTAACGTAACTAACCTCCAAAGTGGATGTGGGAGGCATTCTGAACAGGAACAGGATGAAAGAGTTGTTTTTAACATGTAGAGTTTTTTTGTTTTGTTGTGATTTAAACTACGGTCAGAGACTCACACGAGATGACAATTTTTTTTTCTTTAGTGAAATGGGACAGGAATGAATATCCACGCCGTGTCACCATGTAATGTGAACCAAGCTTCTAAAAACAGGTTAATATATATAGGGTGTTCCCAAATGATTGACCCCCGTCTAAATGCCCATATATCTGTTACTGCTTGATGGATCTTGATACCAGCATCTGTTGTGTGACGAGATTAATCCGTTAAGCGAGTGGGCTCTTAAGGCAAATTCACTGTATGGCGGGCAATCCAAACCTATGTTAAATAGGTAATGCGTTTAGAACCCCAGGTAAAAACATCTAAATTATCCATACATATTAAAAATTTATACCAAAAGAGTATAGTAACCACTCACAATAGAACAAAGCTTTACCATTCCACCATTTTGAAACGAGTGAGGCTGACCAACATCTCTGTTGTGTGACGGCAACAGAAAATAATTGCAATTACCTAAAAACACCTGCAGATAGAGACAAACCAACACAAATACAGCCAACCCCCAAGGCTCATGAGGTTGTTTTTGTCGTAAAGCTGGGAAAATACTGTGAAGGGGGGGACAAAAAAACTTAGTATTCCACATTGCAACATGAAAAAAAGGTAAGCCAGGGATTCAGAATTTCCTTGAAGTCGTCCGTAAGTCACTTTCCATGGCGTCCAGGTCTCGTCCCACACCCGTGTTTTTAACTTGTCACCCACCAAAGCCGCACTCCACTTGGCCTGCCAGCACCTCTCAGCTGCCTCCTAAGTCCCAAAAGCCAAAAAGGTGCTGAGCCGGGGGGCAATAAGCATATCCGCACCTGCTCTGCGCCTCTCACCACAGGCAGCTCTGGAGGGGGATGAGAGTCCCGAGAGGACTGGTACCAGAGCCCAAGCTTTGTGTGGAGACCAGTCTGACTATATCTAGTCAGAATTATTCTGCCTCCCACATCAACTCTTGTTCCTTCCCATTTCATGCCCCAAGAGCTAGCTTCTGCAGTCCAGGATTGGAGTACCAAGGTCCCTACCTTTGGCCCCCGCCCAGCTCAGAAAATAACATTTTGATGACATTTTAATTGTTCAACACAGTTTTATATAGAGTTTTTTTCTCAACATAACACATCATCAGCTCTCTTTGTATTAATGGGGAGGTAGACTGTATTTGCAATGAAATGCATGATCATCTTTGTCACATACAGTACGTGATGTGACCTCTGTTGTAGGTAAATATCTATAAAAAAAATTGAGGAGGAATCCAAAAACGACATTGCTTATATTTACTTTAATTGCTACAATGCTTTAAAAGTACATTAGTGGTGGGCTGTGCGTTTCGACCCTAGGCCTAGTACATACATTGCATTTGGTTACCACTGATTCAATAACTATTAAAAAGACAAAATACAAATAAAATGTTTGCACTCACCAATGTGGTGCAAGTCTTTTTCTATAGACATGGAAGCTAATGTTAAAAGCAGCGTCTATCCGGTTGTCTTTCTGTCATTAATTTTAAGACGTTTCAACGCGGTGAATGAGAAATCAACAGTAAGTCCCCAAAACTTTTTTAGTTTTAGAATACAGCTAACTTGTGTCATCAGGCTGTATTTAATCTGCCTGAATTTTAGGGCATTCGTTTCAACAGTCGCACAAGCGCAGATATACACGTGAGTAGCTCGTATAACTTAATAGACAACTGTAATAGCCAATCGAGTCATGAGATCGCCATCTCGAGGCCTCATGTTGAACGTGACGCGAGTGGATGCTACTGCAGGAAGGCAGTACAATGCTCAACAAGCAAGCTATATATTGGCTTTGACTGATTGCACTACCAGGGGCGCTAACCCTGGCAAATAGTTCTGCAGTTCTGCTGGAAATGCCTTTTGTTTGCAAAGGATGGTGTTTGGAGCTACACCGGATTTGCAAACTTCAATTGTTTAACCAAGGTAGCAACGAGGCACCAGAGCACTGCTGGTCACACGTGCTACGGTGCTTTTAAAAACCTCTTGGGACACTCGGGCGGATATACAATATTGTACATCTCTGTTCGAAGGTAAAGAGAGCTCCTCAATGCGTTACAGTGCTTTTAAAAAGCTTTTGGGAACACCCGAGTGGATAAACTCGTAGTGCCGCCTTTGAGACTATTGATCATCATATTCTTATAGAACGTCTTAAATCATGTGTTGGTTTCTCGGGATCAGCACTTTATTGGTTCAGATCTTACATCCTGGGAAGAATGCATAGTGTCTCTTATGGCAATGCGATCTCTGAATCTTTCTCTGCCTCATGTGGCGTCCCGCAGGAGTCAGTACTTGGTCCCTTACTGTTCAACATCTACATGATTACTCTTGGCGATATTTTACGTAAACATGCTATTAGTTTTCATTGCTATGCTGATGATACTCAACTCTATATGCCCTTAGAAATAACAGATCCGTGCAAGTGCAGTAAACTAGAGGCCTGCCTTGCCGAGATTAAACAATGGATGTCTTCCAATTTTCTGCTTCTCAACCCTAGTAAAACAGAGATGTTAATTATTGGCCCTGCTCATCACCAGCACTTGCATAAGAATACTACGTTGAACCTGGAAAACTGTATTATTTCCCAAAGTAGTTATGCAAAAAATCTCGGCGTGATATTTGACTCAACTCTCTCCTTTCGAACACATATTAATAACGTGACAAGAACGGCAGTTTTTCACCTCCGCAATATAGCTAAAATTCGCCCTATTCTTTCTCTTAGCGATGCGGAAACATTAATTCATGCATTTGTTACGTCGCGCCTAGACTATTGTAACGTTTTGTTTTCTGGACTTCCCATGTCCTACATTAAAAGCCTGCAGTCTGAACAGAATGCAGCAGAGAGTCTATTGACAAGGACGAGAAAGTTCGATCATATTACTCCGATTCTAGCTGACCTGAATTGGCTTCCAATACACGTGAGATGTGATTTTAAGGTGCTGTTAACTTACTTATAAAATTTTACACGGTTTAGCTCCTTCCTATCTCGTCGATAGTCTCGTCGACTATCACATAAGTTCCGTCCCGACAACTTCGATCACAAAATGCCGGTTTGCTATCGACCCCACGGGCTAAAAAGAAGTCCGCGGGATCAAGGCATTTTTCATTCACGGGCCAGTACTATGGAATGCCCTACCTATGGAAGTTCGTGGAGCCACCTCAGTAGAAATCTTTAAATCAAGACTAAAAACACATATTCAAAAGCATTTAGTTAATTGAGCCTGTCTGCAGCTTTCTTCTTTTTTCCTGCCCCCCTCTTCCGGCTGGGAGAGGGGGCTAGCTAGATGGTGAGGGTTGACTTGACCGCCTCCATTTGGTCCTGCGCTGATCGACCATCGCAGGTTAGGAGATCGGCCGTCTGCGGTCCACTTGGTTGGAATGTGGGATGGTTCCTGCCCAATGGCTTTGCCTGCTGTCAAGACATCATTGCACTATATAGCACAATATGTTTTCTGTAATCTATATTGCATCCACTTCAACCTGTGGGCCTGGAAGGGGGCTGCTCCCACCTGTGGTCCCTTCTGGAGGTTTCTGATTTTCCCCTAATTGGGGTTTTTGTTTTTCCTTCCCCTTCTGGGAGTTTTGACAGAGGATGCTGTTGTGTGCCTTACACTGAAAAGATGTCTCTGTACGACTTCTTTTTTTCGAAAGAGGTCTCCACATGACCTCTTTTCATCTGTGAAGCCCTTTGAGACTTCGGTGATTTAGGGCTTTACAAATAAAATTTGATTGATTGATTGATTGATACACTATACATCTCAGTGCGAAGAGACTGAGAGTATGACGAGGTCAAGAAAAATCGGGAGATATTGAAAAGACTGACCGTTTTGGTGAATGCAAGCCTTTTCTTTATTTATTGTTTCATTTTTAATATGTTTGTGTTATTTTATTTCATTCATATTCAAATAATACAAATGAAATAGAATGATCTTCTTATATTAAACTGAGGTTTGTAATTTGGACCTCATAACATTTTGTGGATATCTATTTTAAATTATTCTTAACTTTTGAAAGTTTTGACTGTCACATATAATGACAATTTTTAAAGGCTGATGCGGATTTATTGACGTTTAAAGGCTCCACAAATAGCCTGTGTAGCTCAGTAATTCCGTACGTGTGCACATGAGGGGTATTTATTCGAGAGTCTGATGTCACAGAAAAAGTACATGTGAAAGTCACGGACCCCCACTGATGTATATCAGTATATATATATATATATATATATATATATATATATATATATATATATATATGTATATGGGTCCCCAATTTACAAGATTAACCTGTTCCACGGTTGGGATCGTAACGCGAATTCGCCATATGGCGTTCAATCCAAACCTATGTTAATTCGCTCATGCATGTAAAACCCCAGATAAAGACATCAAAATTGTATACAGACGCTCCCCTACTTACGAACATTTAAGTTACGAACAAGGGTGCATGCGAACATTTTTTCAGGTATGTCGAAAAATGTTCGGACAGAGATGCTGTAAGTTAGATTTTGTACTGTGCGACTTTTTCCGAGTATGCTTCTTTCTGCCGCTAATACCGACACACACTCGCACACTCACGCACACTCACGCACTCTCTCTCTCTCTCTCTCTCTCTCTCTCTCTCTCTCTCTCTCTCTCTCTCTCTCTCTCTCTCTCTCTCTCTCTCTCTCTCTCTCTCTCCTCTCTCTCTCTCGTTGAGTTTCTCAACTGATTCTTAATCTACACATTACCAACTGTCAAATGAGACTCTTTTTGGAAAATCTGATATGCAAAAATAGAAAAGAAATGACTTTGAAACCACACAGAATGACATTACTCCATACTGACTTTGGTGATGGTTGCCATATTTGGCAGCCTCCTATCAGCACCAGAGTAAAAAGGCGTTGAGCGTTTCAACTGATTCTTATTCTACACATTGGCAGCTGTCAAATGAGACCTCTTTTGGAAAATTCATTTGGCAAAAATTGAAAAAAAAAAAAAAAAAAACTTTGAAATCACACAGAATGACATGACTTTATTCTCACTGTGGGTGATGCTGGCCATATTTGAGATCCTCCCATCAGCACCAGAGTAAAATGGCGTTGAGTTTTTTCCAACGGATTCTTATTCTACACATTACCAGCTGTCAAATGAGACCCATTTTGAAAAATCCGATTGGCAAAAATTAGAATAAATTGACTTTGAAATCACTCAAAATGACATCACTCCATTCTAATTGTGGGTGATGCTGATCAAAAAAGTATGGTAAATGCTATGTATATATGATATACACGTACAATATACAATCAAACATCATAAATAAAAAATACAGAAAGGAACTATTTACCTTTATGTGATGAGTTTGTTATGGCCATATTCCCTAGTGAGGGGTAGCCTAGCCTAGGCTAGGCTGCTTAGCCTTCTTCGTATTTCTTGATTGTCTCCAGCTTCGTTTCCATATAAATCATCATCATATTACATATATATATATATATATATATATATATATATATATATATATATATATATATATATATATATATATATATAGATAGATAGATAGATAGATAGATGTATATATATATATATATATATATATATATATATATATATATATATATATATATATATATATATATATATATATATATATAGATAGATAGATAGATAGATAGATAGATAGATAGATAGATGTATATATATATATACAGTGGGCCCCCGGGTTACGAACTTAATCCGTTCAGCGGCTACGCTCGTATCTCGAATTGCTCGTATAGCGGGCAATCCAAACCCATGTTAATTCGTGAATGCGTGCAACGCGCGCCGAAGCCTTAGGTAAAAACGACACACTGTATACATATATTAAAATTGAGTGACATAATCTGCTGTACACTTGCATTATATAATTCATACAATGGATAAATAGCTTTTACCTTTGAAACGACGAGACTTGAGCTGGATGCAAGCAGAGGGGGGCAGAGTCCAACGCTCAAAGTTAACACGGCGATATATATGCTATTGGTCTTACAGTGTTACAGTAACTCTTTCAGTCAGGGTGCAAATCACGCAGATACTAAAACATCATCCTCTTATTTCTTTCTTTACCGCTGCTAGTAATTTTAGAAGCTATGTCTAACAGATAAAGTTTGCAAAGTCTTCACAACATTCCGTTTTTCACTAATTTTCTCTCCTTCCGTTCGGCCAATAGCATATCGGCATTTCTGTGATTGACGTGTGACGCCGGCCAATAGCATCTCCGTGAGTGAGACCGGGTGACCTTAATCGACCAATAGCATATTCGCATCTCCGTGACTGACTGATAATTATTCGCACTTTTTTTTTTAAACGGTTGGAATGTATTGACAATTAATTTAAAAAAAACCACACATTTAAACCAATGACAATTCTTTGTCCTGCAATCGGCACATTTAATTTCATGTCAGCTGTTTTTCCCTTTAGCTGTACAAACACTACACTTAAATGGTAATATATTTAGACACCGTGAGTGAGACAGTCAGTGTGACGTTGTAAGACCAATAGCGTTCACGTTACTGCCACAAGTATCTACTAATGATCGATGATGTCGCTACTGTTGATTTTATTGACACAATTAATCGAGAACATTTCTACATACTCAATGGCCGGCATGTCGAATTGCTCGTAAGGCGAGAGGTTTGTTCGTAAGCGGAGGACAAAAATCTCCCTGATCCACGCTCGTAAGGCGAATTGTTCGTAAATCAGGGTGCTCGTAAGCCGGGGGCCGACTGTATATATATAGATATAGATATAGATATATAGATATATATATACACACACACACACACACAGTGGCAAACTGGCAAAACTGCAAACAAAACTTGTTAGGTTTCAACACAGCTAATGTTTTGATTTTTATAAAACAGTACAATGTTGAAGCAGCAACTTCTTGAATTCCCCTTAGTTGTGAAGCTACAGGCTCAACTCAACTTCAGAATCAAGACACACATGTCTTATTTTCAGCTTTTCTTTTGACTTCAAGGGCTGCCTTTAAGCTAACTTTATTTTTTATCTATAGAGTAAAACGAACAAAATTGTGAATTCATCCATCCACGTTTTCACATCAAGCAATTGAGAAATTTTTTGATGACTTCTAGATCTATTCGGACTGTTTGTTTTTTTTCTTTGATTTTTTTTTCTTTTTTTCTAGGAAGAAAACAACTTGAACTGTCTCAGGCAAACAAGAATTCCAAAAGATATTATGAATGATACTATTTTCATTACATGGTTTGGTGTCTGTTCTCAGTATTTCTTCTCTTTAGAAAAAACGATCACAATGAACTTCAGGGTGAGGTCACATCATCCAATTTAGGATTTATCTATTCATCCTTTTCTTCCACCTGCTTTACAGGTACATTTATAATAGTGCAAAATTCTGTTGATAGGATTATTAATTTATTTGTACACAATAAAACAAATTGGCCATTAAATGTTCAACACTTTTTTTTTTTTAGTTACCCTTTAGTTATTTTTCAAAACTTAAAGGTGTTTGGAGACTTTTGTAACTATAGTCAGTCAGTACTTTGTTGTGTTAAATATAATGCTTTAAGGTTTAATATTAATCCTCAGACTCAAAAACATGAAGCCATTAATAAAAATAATTGGTAAGCAGATGCTACATGACTAACATAAACACAGTAATGCATGTTACTGCATTACTGCATTTTTACTAATAAATTAATACAATAATTGGCACCACTTTCACCCTATGATCTGTTAATATTTGTTGATAGAATTTTGGAATCCACAAAATATGTTCTGGATGCAGAATAGTGTTTCCAACCATCCTGTAAAATACATAATAGCTGATCATAGCATAATCATGTCCTGTGTTGGTTCAAGGCGGACCATCCTTCACCATTGGTGCCCAATTTGTTCTAAATGAGGTTTTAAGATTTAAGATAGAAACTTATATTTGAAAGTAAATTGGTTAATTCTGAGCATAGGCTGTCCCTGCATGTTGTACATGTTTTAAACGTCGAAGAACAGTGTAGAACAGCATCAAAGAAGAGCAGTGCGAAGGTCACAAAAGTTACTCCTAAGAGAAGAGCAGTGCGAAGGTCACAAAAGTTACTCCTAAGTATCCTTTGCGTAAGTCTCCATGAAAACTCAATGGAAATTCTGATTGGAGGATGCAGCCTGTTAATGTGTGCACGGTAAAGCATGTCCAAATTTTCCACAGTTTATACACTACACAAAGGCTACACGAGGAGAAGCATTCAACAGCTTCGCAGGACCCAGCCAGTTGATTTGACAGAGCTCTGATATCCATCTATGACTCTGAAATATACAGTAAAGTCAATTTAAGACATTACAAATTTTGTTTAATTCCTCTTATTTTCGACTGCTTTATGTGGCTTCGAAGCACATTACTGTAAGTCATTTGTTTTCCTTGTTTTTTTGTTTGTTTGTTTTGTTTTAATGCATAACATCTCATCTCTGATGCATGGGGTTCCTTTCTCCTCCATAACTTGTTTGATACTTACTCTCATAGCAGGTTGTCCTGGTGAATTATTATACTGTAACTTGTGCAATAATGACCAACTGTGATTAAGGAATGGTTAGATAAATTGATAGAAGCTCACATAAACAGTTCCATTTTATAATTCATTCCTCTCCAGATGGTGTAATGTTTCACAGCTCTTTTTGAAGATTGTTCTGCTGTCAAAACCCTTATCATCTTCTGTAATGCATAGGTAATCACATGTGTGTCATTCCTCAATACTTCCCCTCACTGACAAGCCAATTGGCTGGCCACTCAAAATGTGAAAAACATGCATTTAACCTGATGATTTCTGCCCCCATTGTCACTTGCTTTTCATTCAAGAGCCTGTGATTGACACTTGGGGGACCGCCTGACATTGATGGCTGTGTGAGGGCATCATTTCCATGAGTAAAATATCAAACCTGACAGATCTGCCAGCACACAAACAAACTCACATTGCCATGTCTCCAATTTTTTTTATCCCTAAATTTTCCTTTCGTCAAAGGGATTTCATCAGGCTCATCAATTGTCTTCGCATGTGGGCAAGGTTATGGTCCTCCCTACTTAGTGTTATACTACTTTCCATTAGTCTCACTTTCTCACAGGCTAAAACAGACATGCTTGTCCACGGATGTTTGTGTTTCCATTATACCCTTCCAGGTAGATGTGCTTACAATGGAAGCTATTTTCATAACCATCCTGGAGGTAGTGACGAGATATATCTTGTTTTGGCTCTTTCGTTTGATCTTGTTGGGCCAGATGTGAAATGGAATACATGCAAAAAGTGCTTGTTAATACTAAACCTTGCTATACCAAAAGTGTTGCTTGTTTTGACACAATGGATGTTGGTCTAAAATTTATCGCCATTTATAAAAAGAAACTACGTTTATATTGTATTGTACAGCGCCCGTTGCCAGCGTTTAGCGGTGGCTTGCTTCAGCATTATAGCAACGACTATATACTGTAAATTAGTTGCTTTAATTAGATTACTGATCAACGGCAATTTAATGAATGCAAATGACTGCACACTCAAATTGACAGCCTGACACAGTTGTTGTTCTTCCTACTGATCACCTTTTATAAAAATAGATTGGCTAAAATGTGCTGTTTCATTCAGCCATAGCGCTCCTGTTGTGATTTCCTCATGTCATGAATTCAAATTTATGAAGAGAGATTTGTTTAAACTCTTAATGTTTTAGAAGTATGAAGTGGCTACAGTGTAAATTTAACTGTCGGAATTATTGTAAAAATAGTGATTGTACATTTGTTTCAATCAATATAACTGTTTGCAATGAGGTAATGCTTTATGTGAGAACGAATGCACTACTTGCAATGAAAAAAATGTTTTGTTATTTTGTCTCAAAATTTGCCATAGGGTTAAATGCCACTTCACTTATAATTGACTGTATAAATTATCTTGTGGACAAAATATTTTGCAGAATGTTCTGCTACATATATGTTTTATCACACATTTGCTAATCTTCCAACCACATGCTTACACATAGGGAAAGTACACTGGGTTGAAGCGAACGTTTTTTTTCTCCCCGGATACATTTTTACCTTAAAAGGGCTGGAACATATGTGAAACTAGGGGTCTCTGAATCAAATAAAAAGAGAGGGTTTGGAAAGGCTGCTCCAGAGCGCAGTAGAATTGTACTTGTGCTGTCCTCCGTTCTCCTCATGCTTTAGCTAGTATAAGGGTTAGGGCCTTCTCTCTCTTTTTGGTGTATAGTTTTTTACAAATGTCTAGCAGGTGAACCTGACACAGGTGAAACTGACATTATCAAGGTCTTTCGAGCCAGATTGCAAGACACATGAGTTTTCCAGAGAAAGAGTCGACAACCAGGCAAGACCGTGGCCACGACAGTAAGACTCTTTACAGGGACTGTGGCTCGGCTTTGAGTCTAGGGACTGCTGGTTGATGCAAAGCCGAAGGAGCAAAAGCATCTTGGGTGAGTAGGAAACGCACACACTCATAACAGATGAGTGGAATGTGCATTGAGGTGACAGTAGCAGAAGTAAAAACGTCAAGAATACTAGTCTCTATCAAGTCAAGAGACAGTCTATAAAACTGAGAAAAGGGCGACGATGTCCTGTATGTACTTAAACTCCATGTTTGAAACATTTTGCGCAAAAGTGTGAATGTGAATTGTATGAAAGGACGACGGTGTCATTTAAAACAAATCAGTCTCTAAGGGACAACTCATTTTGGAAACAGATGCAAGAATATTCTGCCTTGTTGGGTAGAAGTTTAATATTACCACTGAGAAATTTAGAGTCACCCCATTTTCTATTGAACATCAGTCAATAGAAGGTAACCGTACGTTCATAGACTGAGCCAAATTTACATTAAAAATGGGAAATACTATCAGTGAAAAGGGTTGAAAAAATGTAGTTTAAAAAGTGTTCATTATCAAAAAAATTCTAATTTTAGTATTGTTTGGTTTTCAATGTTATATTAATGTATATTAATTTTCGCTGATTACAGAAATATTTTTTTATTTTTATCTGAAGACCAGACCAAAATACTCTATCTGCAGCCCTTCAGTAGAAATACAGGATCACTTTCAAGGCACATATATTGTACCTATTACTATTTATATTTTGGTTTTCTAATTGTAGAATATGCTGGTAAAATATTTGCAGATAATACAAAGACAGTTTGTAAATGCTCAAAAAAAAAAAGATGCTATAGGCCTACAGCTTGCAGCTAATACCAGCTGTATGCATTTTGTTAAACCATCCATTAAGAGGAAACAGTTGTAGCAGCAATTAAAATATATATATATAAAAAAAAACTATCAAAAAATGTGGTTTTATGTCCTCTACATCACTATGGTAATTTTCTTGCAACCTATGTTCAATTAAAAAAAAAAATACACATTTTGAAAACGAAGTTATTTCAGGTATTATTTCAGCGAAATTCTTTGTTTCGTTCCCATGCACCCAATTGTGCAGGACATTATGGGTTTTCTACAGTATACACGTCCAAGGCAAAACGAAAGTGTGTATAACATCCATCCAAATGACTCAGACTTTACTTGACTTTATAAAAGTGTGTGTGCAGCATGAGCAGGTTCACGCCATCTTGCTCCTGAGATACTTGAACTTCTCCATTTGGGGCAGGATTTCATTCTTGACTCAGTGAAGGAACTCCACCTTTTTATGGCTAAGGACCATGGTCTCAAATTTGGAGGCGTTGATCTTCATTCCCACCGCTTCATCCTGATCTGATAAGGTTTATACAGCTATGCTTCAAAAGAGGGTTTGTCAGAAACATCGGATTCAAGAGGAGCAGAGTGTGATTGTGATTTCTCTGGAAAATGTATGCATATTAACTCATTTAGATATGCACAAATACCACAGCCTAGGTCAAAAAACATTCTGCTCAGAAGCGCAGTTATAGATGCAATTCCCGGCATTTTAGCATTCTATGTGAATTAGCCGCTGTTTGATCTATTTTCACTGGTTTGCGCAGCACAAAAGTTATGCAGTAAAATAATGAATCTGGTGTGTGTACTGTATATATTCTTTTTTCGTCTTGACTGGGGCCGATGTGGCGGCTCTGAGTCGCTGATTTAACCCTTCCACTCACAATGGGACAATGCATCCCACAACTTTTAAAAAAAGGGAGTGGGTATAGGAATGGTAACCGTAAGATGAAATGGCATCACAGCAGTTCATTCCACACCTTATCTACACATTCTAGTGGCTACGAGCAACTTTTCCATACACAGCAAGCCAGTGCTGAGTCCCCTGTCAACAAGGTAGCTTGTGTTGTCAATTACCATCTTGTATTGCGGAAATATATTAATCAAGTGTTACTGTAGATTACACTGATTGGTATGTATTGTTCGCATTTGGTGCGCAGTTTCACCGCTCTGGCACATTATTATTATTATTGTTACTATAAAACATCAAGGGGACAAAATATCACAGGGCCTGTAAACTAATCTATGGAACTATTCAACAAGTATCCTGGACTTATAAACAAGTAATATATGCCATAAGTTTTTTCTTATCTAAAAAATAATATAATAAATAAAAAAGAATCAGTAGTGAAAATGTTAAACCTAGAATAGATTGTTCCTCTATGTGCACGCTTCTATGTACTTGATGGGCTGTACAGTATTGTGCAAGTCACTGCATCATGTAACAACAATTCATACCTCACAATTGCCACAAAAACAGCAGCTGAGATTTAGCAGTCTGAGCGAAACACTTCTCTGCAACAAAACGAGGATCAACAATCCAGTTGATCCCGCCCTCATTCTGTTTGGCTCCTCTTAGAACGGAAAAGATCATTAAAATGCAAAGTGGGCGGTGTGGTTTGGTGGCCAAGCGAAGTGGGGTAGTGGGGGGTGTTTGGGCCAATGAAAAAGCGGATTTAAGCAATGAAAATAGCACAAATATACACGTACTACTGATGTTGTCCGAGCATTTATGGTATTTGAGTCGACGAAAGGCCAGAGGTCCCTTCTCCTAATTAAGCAGGCTCTGCATTTTGAAATTTCAAATGTTGCTTCTGATTTGGGGCTAATCATCTTGGCCATTGCCGCCACCACACTAGGAGACGAAGGCAGGGGAGGGGAAGGGGACGGGTGAGCAGTGGCAGAGAGGGAGAGAGAGAGAGTCACAGTGAATCAGTCATCTCGCACTTGAACTGCAGGACCCGGGCCCTAATTAAGGGTTGCCGCAAATGAAAAGCAGCTGGCAGTAATTACATAATTAAAGCGCCTTCAGGGGAAGAAAAGCATTATTTCTGTGGCTATCATCATAAATCTTGTGCTGTCCAATCTTATACATTCAACATGAACTTTTCCCGAGTAGGTTAATGCATTACTCATATAAAGCAACACACTATCCCGATGTGTTTAACTTAGACCTGTTTAATAACAAACGGTATGGGATGGACGTCACCTCTCTCAAATGCTTCAAAGAGTTTCTGAAGCATGAATTGCCAACACCTTCTGTTACTCCATCTATTAAATTTTCTTTATTTGGACTGCAAGTATAAAATGATTTCTTACAGAGATAAGCACAATGTAAGAGCAACAAAGCATGTTGGATGTGTTTAGAAAATAATTTGCACTGTTAGATTCTGGTGAACACTTCAAAGCACCGCACCTTTAAATGAGCAATGAAATTCTGATATAGACCTTTTTTTTTTTCCTATGGGTCATTTTGTTCAAACTGAAGTCAGGCGGCAATTTTCATGCTTACGGCAGCACAGCCTACAAGCAGATGAGCAATTAAGCAGTTAAGCTTATTTCACAAAGCAAGCTATAAACACCACTAAGTGTGTCGTGAATTAACACAGACAGTTTTAGCAAGTCTTTGCCATGAATGTTTTTGTCACTCTTGAGCATGATTACTAATTACATTTTTCTAAATTATTTATACACAAATAATTTGATACAATGAGCAGTGCTATTACCACATCCCATAATAGACGTGTTACAATGATGAAAGCTTTAATTTGCTTTAAGAGCACTGACAGAGGTTACAAAAGCCACTTGCCTCCCCATAATCAATCATGTGTCACTTAGCAAAAGTGTCGTATTATAAGAGAAATGCAAATATGCTGACTTAAATGCATGTGTTCCAACAGCTGGCTTTTTCATGGCTCTTTGAATCTCTACTTACTGTTTTCACTGTGAAGAAAATTACAAGTTGTCATTTGGCAGAAGATTTGTCCTCGACGAACGCCGAAGGGGATTGACAGTAGGCCTAGCTCACCACCACCTTCCGACCAGCTGCAAATAATTACAGACACCGAGAAATGTCTCATGACTGGAATTGCAACATAGTATTTTGGCAAAAATCCTTGAAAAAATAATCGTTCTAAAATTGTATGAACGTTTGATCCATTAATTTTCCAAAGTTTGGAGAAATATGCTGAGATTCATTTTACGGATGGATTTTTCTTCTTTTTTTTTTTTTAACTATCCAACTAACCCCAACTTTTACAGGGCAACTGCGGCTCAGTTAATAGATTATGGTGTGCGGTGACATGGTCAATGAATCCTGGCTCCTACTGTTAATTGTTTTGACTTTGTTTTAGTGTTATTTTGATTCTGAACAACTGATCTCAGATGTAGTCAAACACTAGTGTTAAGTATGTTTTTAAATATCATATAATGCATATCATTTTGAGACACAATTTTCACAGTTTAACGTTCACAGTTTTTACATTACCTTTGACCAGTATTTTTGTAAGCTTTTTTATTCAGCACGAACACATCACAGAGTCAAAATGTATTCTAGGATAGGTCATTTTAACTCTGGATAATATTACAGATAAGCAAGTCCTTGTTAAGGCTGTATTTCAAAAGTTTATAGGGACCAGGAGGTGACAGGAGGTAACACCTTGGAAGACTGACCCTTCTATGTGGACTGCGGCCGAAGGGGAGGGGATGTCACTACTGTTTGAACAAATGAATAAAAATGGTGGGCTGAGGGAGGACCGACACCATTTTGCCTCATCCGCTCAGCGGGAGTACCTGGGTTAAATCTCAGAAGACAAAAGGGCCCAACCTACTGATCTTTGTACATTTGCCAAACTATGAATATAAACATGAACAAAACTGGTAAGTTTTGATTGATAATTCTATCAGAGAAAAAACAAGCTTCTTGAATAAGTATTTCTGTTGAGCTTAGGCCCTGGTAGCGGGGTGACAAAATGCACAATTTCTAACAATTGACACTGAACCATTAATTCCCAAGCGGGACTGGCAGCACCTTGCATGGCAGCAGCCGTGAATATCTTTGTCAATGCTTGGATGTGAGCCTCTGTAAAGTACGTGGAACACCATGATTGTGTCTATAAAATGTGATTGTATAGTATATGGTATATGTTAACTTGTGTCCCATAGAAATGTGTGTCAAAAATATATTAACCTCACTTTCCCATTCTTCTCAGAGTATTTAGCTATGATGGGGGCCCTAACCTCTGGCTCAGCAGTCAGCTTTGGGCTCACAAACCGAAAGAGCTTTTTTGATCCCTGTGTTGGTTGGACGCCGCAAAGGTAAAAAAGCCACTGCATGTTGAAGAATTGTCAATCCCCTCAAACACTGTAGACACTAGACAAAACACACACATGCAAATTGTGGGGCATTAAAACCAGTTGTTTCCCTTGGGCATTGGCTGTGCTTCCCACATCCCTTGTTCAGAGCTTGGGCCTATAACAGCTGGTTTCAAGTGAAACATGAGCTAGACCCTGTACTGGTCACCACTCAATCACAGACATCAACTTTATTCAAAGCTAAACTGATAAAACCAAGTGATGGAGCGAAGATATAAACCCAGATCCTTTTAACTATAGACCGGCATACTAAACATACCACCCATCCATGACTGCAACGTAAAAGCCCCCCCTCTCCCGGTACACACACGTACACACACACAACTGGTTTAGTTGACACATCAGTATGCTGCCGCACAAACACAGACTTGATTGGGACCATGAGTGTTCCAGTGCATTTTAAATGACTTGACAGACTTCAGGGTTAAGATGGCCTGAATCAGATTTGAATTACAAACCGCTAAATGCCCCTGTCAAAGTTAATTATGGCTGACATTGCCCAAGTGTGTTCGGCTGAGTCATTCTTGTAGCTGAGGCACAGCCGAGTTAAAGAAATATTCTGATTGCAACACCTGGGGATTTCTTACTACGTAAAAAGGTTGAAAGTGAGATACATGTATTTCTCATTGTAAAATAATGACCATTTTATTTGTGGTCAATTTGAAAAAAAAAAAAAAAAAAAGCCTTCTGAAAATTGCAATCAAATGTCAGTCAGACAAGGCAATTTAATTACATGTAGACAATTCTCCCTTTTTTTTTTATCGGTCCATCTTTAATAACTGTCTCCCCTTGAAGAATGACGAGAGATTTGTGTAGTTTGCCTGAGAAAATTAGTATAGGTCAAGGGAATTAATGTAATTCAGTGGTTATATAACTTTAAGCTTACTCCTGCTACCACTATAATTTGTTAAGTGGCTTTCGAGTGATATTCTCCCAACGAGTTGGAATTCAAAGGAAATACGAAAGGAAAATGTATCCCTTGCAAATTCTTGTGAAATTTAAAAAAATAAAAAACATATCAGTTCATATTGTGTCCGAGTGCATAATCCCTTTTCTACTCTTAATCAATTGACAGACATTTGGATCTCACAGTTCCATCTCCTTGACCTTCCAGAATGAATCAGCTTGGTTTTATTGGTTTGTAATCTTTTTTTTAGATGAAAATATACAGCATTGCTTATTAAAATCATATGCAATAATATTTTTTTTTCTCCTTGGACAAAATGCAGTATGTGTATAAATATAAAGAGCTTGTGTCCATTGTTTCGTAAATAATACCCAGTGATAATACCCAGTGATTACCACATAACTGGTAAGCAGGTATGCATCTGCGACAGAAATCATTGATGCGTAACATGCTTAATGTGCGCATTCGCGTACCCTATCTTTCTACCATGATAACAACAGAGCCTGAGCTGTACAATTTTTTTCCTGCAAAGTTGGCCCCAAGATGTGCCGAAGCATACTAAAATTTGGCATATGAGATGTCCTTGGCTAGCAGACAAAACTGATGCTTTTGATACAGGGTCGAAAATTTGGAGGAAGACTGTTATTTATGAAAGAAAGGGTGCATACCAAATACTATGTCCTGGTACTCATGTGAGTAACCCATGAAAATAAATATGTGCACCCCTGCAAATACCCTCTATAGTGTGTACTAAACTTGATATTCCTGTAAAATGTGATTCCATTTAGAGGTAAGATCGAGCCTAAAATATCCAGCCCGACCCGACCCAGGCCCGCAGTATTAAAGCCCGACCCAGCCCGAGCCCGACCAATTAACTTGATTTGCAGGCCCAAGCCGGTAGCAAACCTGAATTTTCATATTTTATTTGTGAGGTCTTGGGAGGAGGAGGTGATTTATGATCACAAATTAAAGCCTTTTGTAACGAAATCTAAGCCTAACAAGACTGTATAAACATTTACATCTTTTATATTTCTGTGTCAGCAGAGGTTACATTAACCGACAACTTTCCATCACTAATGGATTTTTTTAAGACGGGGAACATTTTAAGGCCGTCTTTCATTGGTGCGCACTTGCTTAATTACGCGGAGAAATACTGCAGCCCACTAGGCTTTAAATAGAATAATGCAAATCAAATAAATGGAAAAGGATATATTAAGATGATTAAGAGGGCGGCCTTCATGTGCGCAGAGCATGCTCTGGCTCTGCGGCTCGTATAGTAGTTAAACAGCAATTAACTTACAGCGCCTTCTCTGTTTTATCAAAATTATTTATTTTAGAAAAAGTATTCCTTAGTTTAGAATCCACATTCCACACATTGTTTTAGTATACATTTTTATAAACATATATTTATTATAAAAAAAAAGTCAGTGAGATAGAAGCCCGGCTCGACCCGAACGTAATGAATGACATTTTAGGGCTTGGGCTTAATGATCTAATTCCATTATTTAAGTAGTGTGAGCCCAGGTTCAGCTTCTAGCCGAGATACAGTATCTCTTACAATAAGACCTTGTGTATTTCAATGTACCGTATTTTTTGGACTGTAAAGTCGCAACTTTTTCCTCATTAATTGAGCCCTGCGGCTTATAGTCCAGTGCGGCTTATCTGTTGTTTTTTATTTATAGTTTTGCTAACCACCAGCAACCAAATGTGTGTATCTATTCGAGGTTTCAATTTATGGAACTATTAAATAGAACTGAAAAGATGTTAATCAAGGATTAGGGTTAAAGAGTGTGCTCAAAGAGTTTAAAAATATACTATTCAAAAAAACATATTTCTAATTTGAATAAGAGAATATATAAAATTTGGGATAAATTTGTGACGTGCAAATGTTATATACAGTACTCAGTAGCCTATATATGATTTTATTTGCATATTTATGATTGTATATATGAATTATGTGCAATGGTTTTTTTATGTTCACTAAAATAATCTATCAAACAAAAGGTGATAAAAAAGATGATATTGAAGTATTGGTTTCGATTTTGGACTGCTATTTAACTAAGAGTATTTTGTTAGTGTTGAAAATATCCATACATCCATTTTCTATAAATATGTTGGGACGAAACATGCAGGCATGTTCAGTTTGGTAAAGAGAGGATGTTGCTGTTGGCAGACAATCCAAAAAAATTCAATTACCCTCCAAAAATTACAAACTTCCATGTACCATCTTTTTGTGTAAATACCTGTCGCTTAAACAAAAATCATTTTTTGCTCATATTTTGCTGCTGTGGCTTATATACAGGTGCAGCTTGTAGACCTGAAAATATGGTAATCACCACATTTATGCAGTATAATTCAGTATTGTACTCTCTGCAATATCAGTGTGAGACAAGAGTGAAACAATGACTCTCAAGGGCAAGAGCTCTGACTTAAGTCAGCTCCTAACTACATGGTCCAGCAACACCTCGTTACTCCAGTTTATACCCCACTCTTGCCTTTGCCCCCTAGAGGTGCCCATGTTATAATCTAAACATAACCGCCTTTTAACACAACCATTGCCAATAATTCAACAGACTCCCAGTGACCTGTGTATTTACCTCCCCTCCTACTTAACACTGGTGTGCATTACATACAGCAAGTGCAAATTAGGAATACCCACAGAGCAGAGGCCTGCAGCTCTCTAGGCAGAGCTTATGAAATATGGGGGGGGGTTGGACTATCAGTAGTAAGATTAGAGCACCCTAAGTTTTCTGCTTTGCAAAATGTAGCTTCAAAAACAAGATTGAGGTGTAAATGATTATTGAATAGGTAGGAGTGGTGAGTGAACTACTTTTTTCTAAACTTGAAAGGTTGGAGGCACGGTCGTGAGGGGATTGGGGTGATCGAAGCATTGTGGAAAACCCATTCCAGCTGAGTGCACTTCATTAAAGGCCCTCTCAGTGCTGCTTGGGGAAGACATTTTAAAGAGCTCAAAAGGTCGGACGCAAAAAGGCCTCAGCCAATTCCACCCTGGAGGGGGTGTCTTGATTTAGTCCGTTCATGCCTCATCATCAGCCAGCAGGTCTCATATTACATTGCTGGTGGTCACTATCACTCAAATGAGGTCTGGTGCATTTATAGGATATTACATAAATAAGCACTCGGTGCATAGAAGAATTACTATCAAACGATCCACTTAGAATTTCATTTTCAAAAATGCACAGACATGTCTTTATACCCAATCTGAGCTGTTCCTGTATATTGAAGGGCTTCTTTATATCCTTGAAGGGCTTCTTTATATCATTGGCAAGTTTCAACAATACTCCTTGTTTTTACACAACAGCAAAATTGAAGTTCACTTATCTCACTCCTTCAATATTTTAGAAGGGGAATGTTGTATCAACATGGAATTTGATAAATGATCAAATCAGAGTATACCCAGCAGCTGTCGAAGTCAGGAAGAATTTGTGTGCTTTTTTTGTATCTGAACAGGATGACTGGTAAAGAAAATGAGCGCTTTTAAACCTACAGAAGACGCCATTTGTCAGTCTCACACAAATCAGCTGCCAATACAATACAAAATTACAGTCTGCAAAGACAACCATAATAGTACTGTAATATTATACATACACTTTTTATTTCCCTGTGTGTGTCATATTGAGCTTCAGTCTAAAAAAAGAAATTTAGGGCACTAGCACTGCACCGCAATGTATTTGGTTGGCTTACGACCATAGAGTTCAAATGGAATTTAGGTCTCATCTCTCTGCCCAAAATACCAGACTTATTAAGAAGGAAAAAAGCATGAGACGAGAGACATGGCTATCAGATTATCATCAACTAGAATTAGATCCCCTAGTATTTTGTCAAAGATGTTCGTATTATGTCTCAGCTTCAAAGCAGCTCAATAAGCACCGTCCTGATGTCATGGTCACAGCTGTATGTTATTACCAATCACAAAAGCTTGGAGTAAAATTCTGTGCTTTCCCTGTTAGAAAGATGCTGTGGCATATTGCTGGAGAGATGTTTCAAAGAACTTTCCAGAGTAATAACTGCATCACATTTACAATTCATAACAACCTGTTGGTCCCAAAATTACTTTGTGTGTTTTCTAAAGTATGACTCTTTCATTATATATAAGCACCCCAAATAAATAACGACTCAAGATGTAAATTTATGTATTAGTACATGATATACTTCCACGATTTGCTGGTAGCCATGCTCAAAGATTGAAATATTAGCTTCATTGTAAATTGAGAGATTGTGTACAAACATTTTTTTTTAATGTTAAGAGAAGTTATTTTACTTTGTTTATAGTTTTAGCAGTCAAGTGTCAACTTGACTTTGAACTGTCACAACTTCTTGCAGGGAGACAAAGCCCTTTCGCAGGATCACAAAAAACAGCAGAATGTTTTTGGTATTTTTCAAACTATAAATCACTTTTAAAAAGCTTTCAGTATCAAAAATTACAGTGTGCCTTATAATCAGGTGTGCCTTATGTATGGATGTCAACTTGTATGTGAAAAAAGTTTGTTTAATTTGCTGTATTGTTTTTAATTTTTCAACACAATGACAAATGAGGACAGGAGTGGGTTACAACTTTGGGGCAGGATTGAATTACAACCCTTGCCCTCGTTCATCGATGTCGCACCGGGAGCCAATCACGTGTCTTGTACGAGTGCCCGTGAGCTAATTGACAGATTGGCTGGCCAGTCATGTTCAAGCTGTTGACGACAGTAATAGGAGCATTCTCTGAGTAAAGCTTACACGCGGCAGAAGGAGATGTGAGGAGGAAAGAAAGCAACAAGAGTGCTTTTATTACAAATTGGAATTTTTAGTGTAAACCCTACTTTCTTGTTATTAGTCGTCAGGTATGGGCTCCACTCTAGGACGATGTCCCTCCGCCTTCCCCTACTATGGCCAAAAGATGGAAAAGAGAAGGGATAACAATAGTTATTGTATAAGGTTTAATAAAGATTTAAGTAAATATGTGTATAACAGTAATACTTTACAAATATTTAAATTACTTTTCATATTTAAAAAATTATGGTACTGACATACACTTACATTAACATTTCTGGGGGCTGGAGGGGAGAGGGGCGTCCAACCTAGTAGATTTCACTGTACATGGGGGAGTTTTGGTCCCCATTAACCGTGAAAAACAGGGAAAACTGTTTACTTTTTTTTTTTACCAGCCCGAGTTATCTTTAAATACCCATTTACAGGTGGCAACATTTCTTCATTAGTCTTGTGTATACTATACCCCTTTCTCGTCGACCTAGAGTGGAGCCAGTAGCGTATCAACCCTGATAACAGGGAGGTAGTGTTTACACTTGAAATTCCAATTGATCATGACAGCGCTCTGTTTTGTCCTCACTGTATTGCTCCCGCCATGCGTTTTCACTTGCTTGCAGCCACCAGCTTGGAAGACTGTTGAGGCAATCATTCATTCGACTAATGACACGTAATAAATAGGCTCCTGGCGCAACATCGCACAATGGGGGCAGAGTAGATTACAACTCCTGGGCAAGAGTGGACTACAATTCCTGCCCTCATTGGTCAATGTCTCGTTCCCGTGAGCTGACTGATTGATTGCCTCGGCAGTCTTGACCAAGCTGCTGACAACCAGTGGTGGGCTGTCACAGACAGCAAGCCTTTCTCTGCTTGCCTAACATAACCTGACATCATAATGTGTGTGCGTGTGTATATATATATATATATATATATATATATATATATATATATATATATATATATATATATATATTTTGGGCCCCCGTGTTACGAACTTAATCCGTTCAGCGGCTATGCTCGTTAATTCGAATCGTCAAGTATGACGGGCAATCCAAACCTATGTTAATTAGTGAATGCATGCAACGCGTGCCTGTACACTTAACATAAATATGCAAAGGAAAAATGACATTTACCTTTGGGGCGACGTGACTTGAGCTGGTGGTGGGTGGAGGCGGAGGGTAGCAGACGAACCCGCAGAATTTTTTTTTTCTTAAACGAGAACATATCACCGGCGATTTCCTTCTCTTTAATCCATAATAGAAGAAGCCTCTCCATTTTGTTGTTGACCGAGGTCCGTCCCCTGGCAAGCAAAGTCTTGCCCTTAAAAGACTTGCTTGCTATCATAGCTTCCTTATTGATATGTTATTGATATGTACATATTGCCGAGCGGTTATGGCCATACTCACTAGCAAGGTTAACTATGCGTGCGCCTCCATCATATTTTTTTATCGTAATCTATTTTATCATATTTTATCTCTTGCTTTGTTTCTATTGTCATCATCCTCTTACTTCTTCCTTTACCGCCACTTGCAATTTTAGAAGCCACGTCTAACAGATAAAGTTTGCAAAGTCTTCACAACACACCGACCAGCTCATGCCATCAAGCTAGATGAGGGCGTTCGGCCAATAGCATATCGGCATTTCAGTGATTGACGTGACGCCGGCCAATAGCATATCCGCATCTTCGTGACTGAGACCGTGACCTTAATCGACCTATAGCATATCGGCATCTCTGTGATTGAGACTGTGACTGTGACTGCCTTAAATGACCAATAGCATATCGGCATTTCCGTGACATACGAGAAGAGTTGTTTTTGTTTATGCAGCAAAGCAAAATAAATAGTGCGGACACACATCCAACAACCGGCATGTTGGATTGTTCGTTTCACGGTTCACGTCGTAAGATAAAAAATACGTAAAACAGGGAGTTCGTAAACCGTGGGGCCACTATATATATATATATATATATATATAGTGGACCCCGTGTTACAGCGTCCATGGCTTACATTATTTTCATGTTGCAATTTGGAATACTGAGTTTATTCATCCCCTCCTTTACGATCATCTTCTTTGCGACAAAAACAACTGTCATGACCCTCGGGGGTTGGCTGTAGTCGTGTTGTTTCCTTTCCATTTGCAGGAGTTTTTAGGTAATTGCTGTGTGTGTGTATTTCTTAACCTGGCTTCGAACCCTAGAGGTTCAGTGAGTCGGTCTCAGGGGTTCAGTGGAGCCTCCGCCGCAGAGGTCCACCCCTCAGTCTAGTCTGCAGTTAGTGGGCACAGTCATTGAAAGCGTCCTGCTCTGAGATTTCTTTCCGGTCCGCTTTGTGGTCGCTGGTTTATGCAGCAGAGTGAGACCTCCCTATCAGACCGCTTAGAGAGGGCTGTATATGTGTCTGAGTAAGACTCCCTACCAGTCCGCTTTGAGAGCGCTGGATAAGCAGGAGAGTGAGACTTCCTTCTCAGTCGGTACCACACACTGGAATTAGCCTGTTATCTCCCGAGTGCCGATCCAGGCAAATAAGCTCCCGCAGCCGGTGATCTAAAGGCTTGATCGCCGTACGGACTCACGACATGGCGGCGGGCAACTGGAACTTTTACCCGCTGTGGTGGTTTTGTTATTTGAACAAGGTGATATTAATGCACCATTCATTTCGTGCACCAGTAAGAAAAAAAACATCATATTTTATATTTTACTAAAGAAGGGTTCGGTGAATGAGCATATGAAACTGGTGGGGTTTGGTGCCGCATGAGTGGTACTTTGTCGCCCTCTATGGTTATCTATAAAAGTGTCAGCAAACCGTAACTTCACCACAGTCAGCCTAGCTTTCTGCTGTGGTAAGTCACACAGTTCAGTGCTAAATATAAATGTAATATATTACTCACAAAGAAATAGTAATAATTATTTAGAATATATACAAAAGTGGTTTTGTTCCGTGTTAAAATTCTTCTTTCGGCATTTTAGTTGTTATATTCATTTACAATAGGTCATGTTAAAATGTGCTCTTTTAATCTGAGAGGACGCGCTAGTTTTCCATTTTGTGTTTTTTTTCTGTCCCGTGTCACGTTTCACGTGCGGTTGCTCGAAACATGTCCTAGGTGTTGCCCTATAGACCAATCACACACACTGCACTGTGCTGCTGCTACTTCTGCCGCCACCCGATACAAGCTGGGATAGGCACCAGCAAGCCTGCAACCCTTGTGAAGACAATGGCTCTAGGAAAAAAACAAATATATCTGAGTGTGTGTGTGTATTGTAGATTTTGTGTATTTGTTTTATGTCTCTGTGTGCATGTAATGTTGCACACCTAGTTGGTGTGCGCTGAAATATTTTGATTTCATGACAAGGTTAGGGCAGGGAGCAAATGTTTTTGCTTTTGTTTGAAAAGCAGTGGTAACAAAACACTGCAATTTCTACTCCAAACGTAGAGTGGAAATCGCAACAAGGATATCGCCCAACAATTACTTACTGTATTTGTACGTTTGCTGCTTTTAAATACACTTTTTTTCTCCACCACATGCCTCTGAATGTGTGAGAATAAGCAGCCCTACTGTCAAAGGCAATTCACCATCTGAGGTTCAGGTGGGCTTTCATTCATTAAAGTCCCTCCTGCTGATAGCACATTTTTCAATTTAGTTAAATCAAGGAGGCATGGTGGCAGGCCTAACAATCACTCATTATCATCATGGCGGGAGTACAGCAAGCAATTTACCCATGGAGACATGATACTGCTGAACGGAAATAGGCTGTGCAAGAGCCAAAATGACTTAATTACGTCGGGCCTGGATATCATCATCATTTTCATGAAGTTATAAAATTCTTCCACACACATTTCAATGTTTATCAGGCAGAAGTGAAGGGGCATAATATTTGCTGTGAAGATAACATTTTGACAAGAAGCAGTTAATGTCTCTTCAGATGTGTTGCCATAGGACAGGCTAACCAGGCATACCTTAGGGTCCTAAAGTGCAGGGGCCTTGAGAGACACTGGAAATTGGCCCATTAATTTATGTTCGCCTAAAAGTTCCCTACCCCAATGTCAGCCACCCCTCTCAAACACACAACACACATACTCAACAGCTATTAAAACAGTCCAATGTCCTTGAGCATCGTCTGACACCAGTGGTTGGAAGTCAGGGACAGCAAGGCCTTCTCTGCTGGCCTAACATAACCTGACATCATTATCATAGCTATAATCGTTCTTAGCCAATTACAATTCAGCTAACTTGTGTCGCTAGCCTGTATGAAATCTGCCTGCGATCAGACCCATTTAAGGGCATTCCAATTGAGTTTCGGGCTTCTGTGCAGTGTGCAAAGACATATGTGCAGTGCGCAAAATCATATTGTGAATGAGCCATTATAGTTATTAAACAGTTGCAATAGCCAATTGAGTCATAAGGTGGCCATCTAGAAGCCTCACTTAGAACTTGAGATGATTGTATGCTCACTGCAGGGAGGCGGTGCAATGTTGATCAACTGTGTTTCACGTTGGAAGTTAAATAAAGTTATTTTAAAAAAAGGGGGGGGGGGGGACACGTTGCTCAAACAAGCTAACCATGTTGCGTGGGTGATCTGCACTAAAGGCGTATCGTGCAGCAAAGCCAGACCCACGGACATTTCACAGGTAAATCAAATCCATTCGCTTTTTTTAAAACCCACTCTGGCTGAAGAGGAGGAAATTGGACAGACATCTTTCAGCAACTTTCATTATTGGGTGTCAAAATTTCAGGGTGCATCTCAACGTTGTCAGGGTTCATCCCAATTCTCTATTCATTTGTCGTACTATACACATTGTACAATTACAGAAGCTACTCCTAATAGTATGTCCATTTAAATGGATGTGAATTAGTTGCCCCCAACATGCCTAATACCAGCCCACTCAACTAAATGGGAACTTGAAGCCTTTGTTTGCACTTCCATTTACTCACTTATGAGCCAGCCGCTTCTGGTGGCATGCCCATTTTCTTGAATACAAACTTGTCATTCCTGGTCACTTTGATAGCACTCAGCTGCTGTGATTAGCACGTCCATTCACTTGAATGGAAGCCATCCACCACTGGTTTCATGCCCATTCACATTAACTGGTTTCATGCCCATTCACATTAACTGGACTACCCTCACTTACTTGTACACCGATTCTCTTAAATGAGCGCACACTGCCTCTGGTAGCATGTCCATTCTTTTGAATGACAACCTGCCATTTCCTGGCAACATGTTGATTTAATTGAATGAGTTTGTTTTAAAGGAAACCAGCTGCCACTGGCAGCATGCCTATTCACTGTGAGCTAGACATCCTTCATGGCAGCGCCATTCACTTGAATATAAACTTGAATATACAATGCCAAATTTGAGAATGGAGCATCTTTTGATGCTTTCTTTGTTTTAACCGTTGAAGAGGAGCGTAGACGGCTTAGAAGAAGAGCAACTTCAAGACCACAAAGATTCGCTGTATCCTTCGCTCCCATATCCATGAAAACTCCGGGCAAACAAAGGCTAGATTCATGGGTTGCATTCGGAGGCAGCATCAACTTGGACAGCTGCATGCACTCGCAGTCAGAGACTCATTCATTTGGAGGAAGCACCATGTTATTATGTGTACAGCAACAATGCCTGTCCACCTTCCAAGCTGCGAATTGTCCTAAGGAGGACCTAGCCTGTGAATTTGGAACAGTCAATGTGGTGTGAAGTATAGGTGAATATTTACTCACATTCTAAAGAGAATAAAGAGTTTTATGTTTACTGTTATAGACTTTTCCGGATGAAACAATGTTTGACAATTCTCAACATGCCATAATACAAGTACTCATTTTACTTCTGAAAGGTGTTTGGTCCCAGGGACTCGCAATACTAAAAAACTATTCTTCCCAACAGAAATGTTGAGCCCCAAAAATGGTGCAGTAAAAAGGACAAAATTTGAGGTTCAAACTGCTCTTACAAGATGCGAGCAAAAAACAACAACAGACATCATCAAATGTCACAGTAAAATGTATTAAAATAATAGAATGAACTTACTTGTGGCACCCATCATTATTGCTTGACTTGTCACCGATACTAATAAAATTGCAGGGTTGATGTTGATCCGGGCCAAAAGATAGTACCTACAGGCTTTTTTTTTTTTTTTTTTTTTTTAATCTATAACCAGATCCTGCAGATGAAATCTCATGACAACAAGATCTCGGGTAAAAACATAAAAACATGACCTGCGAGATCAAATTATATATGGTGGATTAAGTTGTAAAAATTGTTAGTAAGTGGTCAAGTTTTGCTGAATAAAAGAAGACAATAATTGATTTCCAAAAACAAGGGGTGGTAAGCTTTGACTGTGTCTCAATTCAACTCCGAATTTGGGGTCTTCAATTCAAAATGTCAATCAAAAAGGATTTCTACTTCAATGTATAGATTGGCAAAGAATCATCATACAACTTCAGTCTGCTTTACAAGACAGAGTAAAAAAAAAACAAGGACTGTTTCAAATTGGGAAAAAAAGTGCTATTATCATCTGTTTTGAGATTTTTATAGAATGTCCTTCTAACTTATAGCCAGAGCAGAAACGTGTCTTCATACAAGCATCATAACAGTCAAATTCTTGATTGGCATTACACCCCAGGGCACAGTCTCCTACATTTCAAATGCGTAGGGAGGGAGAGTAAGTGACAAATACATAAATGAAATCTGTAGCTTTTTGAACAACATACTCCCTGGTGATTTAGTCCTGGCTGACCGTGGCTTTAACATTCAGGCCACTTTAGGTTGCAGAATGGCTCATGTAGAAATTCCAGCCTTTACTCAAGAAAGTGTCAGTTGGCTCCTGTTGACTTAGAAACCACAAGTAAAATTGCCCATGTCAGGATTCACGTTGGGCATGTAATTGGCTGTGTGCGCCAGAAATATATTATTTTGGGTGGGTTATTGCCAATTGATTTTTTGATGAACAAAGACACTGATGTTTATTATACTATAGATAAGACTGGACTTGTCTGTCGTACTCTGATAAACCTTTGTCCATCTGTGATCGATTTTGACTGAAGTATATTGCATATTTATATGCACTTTGCAATATGTACTTTGTATTGCGTTTATGGTACCTAAAGTTACATATTCAGTAAATAAAATAAGTCATTGTTATTGTTATTGCATTGTTGTGTAAGGGAACACACATCACTGTACTAAAAACAAAGAATTATTTAAAGAAAGACACACTTATGACAAACTACAGTAACTGGAAACAATTTGAACATAACTTGGGTAGAAGTAGAAGCATTAACAAAATATCACAAACTTGAAATACAATTGCAAATGTATTAAAAGAACATGCCAAATTTTACTAAATAAATATTAAATGACCCAGATTAAAAAAAGAGGCTGAAGTGGCAGATTGACACCGCTGATAAATTGTAATTTTTCCATATACTGGGCCTTAGCATCCGCGACAGGCTTCGCTAAGGTTTTTTTTTTTTTTTTTGTCTTGCCATTGATAATTTTATCTGTCCCAAATACACAAGATACCATTGCATTCCCTTTGTTGAGTCCCTCCGTACAATGTGACGTCAGTGAAACCCCTCTATTACTTTGGTTATTCACTAGTTAGCTTGGATATGTTCGCAACGTGGCTAACGTTAGCTAGCTACGCTAATAAAGCTAATGCTAACATCGTTAAGGTAACGTTTTTTTTGGACAAAAGGTCCAGGTTTATATTCTCCTTGGTCTATCTTCTACCAGGGTAAGAAACCCCATTTAGCAGGGGTAGCCCATACCAAACAAAATTGTGGGAATTTTTCCAGCATAATTTGATTGATTTAATTTATCTGTGTTATCTGGGTGCTTTTAACTTGCAGATAGCACCATAGAAATGACTGAGTTGATCACACAGGTTAAACCAAACAGAAGTGTTGTTTTCCGTATTTTTATGATTAAACATGATATCATTTTGATCATATTTAATTTTATTACTATCATTTTATTTATCAGTTTATTTCACTGTTGTGTAATAAACTGATTTTGAAAGGAATTGACTACTTCAACTTGATTCATTTGCGGTTTTACATTTTTTTTTATGTCCTTTGCATACATATGTGTTTTTATTTGTTTATTTGATTTGCACAGCGTAGTTGGGAATAAGAGTGGTTAGCACGTCCGCCTCACAGGTCAGAGTCTTGTGTGGATTTAGCATGTTCTCCATGAGCCTGTGTGGGTTCTCTCTGTCTTATTTCCAGACTCCAAAATCATGCAAGGGGCAGGTGAATTGGACACTCTAAATTGTCCTTAAGTGTGATTGGGTGCATGAATGGTTTTTTGTCATTGTGCCCTATGATAGACTACTGCCTGTAGACAGCTGGGATAGGCATGGGCAAGCCAGTGACCCTAGTGAGGATAAGTGGCTATAGATAATGGGTGGATGGATGATTTTCACAGCGCAACTTAAATTTATTAGCTTTAAATATGTCAATGCACATTAATAAGGTAACTGTCAGGATGTGCCACTCTATGCTCAGCCACTTTGAGAATAATAGAAAGCACTGCTGTAAAATTTCATTAACTTTGAATGGTACTATTTAAAAAAAAAAAAAGACTAAAAGATGAGCCTATCAGTTCCATCCTAGTTAAAATAATCCTGGTCTTATTCAGAACACAGAAGTGTGACATGTAGATAACAAATGCATCTAATGCTGCTAACTTTACAGTGAAGTACAGTATGTCAAGGAATGCATCCATCCATGCATAATAGCATTATGCACGTAACCCCTTAGCCTCAGCAAGCCTTAGTCTCTGGCTTGCTGGTGCCTATCCTAGCAGTCTTTGGGCAGTAGGAGGGGGACATCCTGGACTGGTTGCCAGTGACAAGCAACCATTCAAGCACTCACACCTAAAGACAATTTAGAGCGGGGATGTCAATTATACAGCTAGCGGGCTGGTTCTGGCTCGAAAGGGTTTAATCCGGCTCGCAAGATGATTTTGTAAAGTATAAAATGAGATTCATTCTATTTTTTGTTTTTTTTTAAGAACAACTTGAAATGTTTTATGATTAATAGTCATGCTTTTATGTCATTATGACTGATGTTATGTTTGTATTATTTTGGACATTATTAAAAATAGAATATAAAGTTGCTGTTTTAATGTTATGTTTAATGTTACACTGAAAAGATGTCTTTGTACGACTTCTTTTTTCAGAAGAGGTCTCCACATGACCTTTCATCATCTGTGAAGCCCTTTGAGACTTCGTGATTTAGGGCTATACAAATAAAATTTGATAAATTTGATATAATGTTATATGAATGTTATATACCCCGGGTTATGGTGTTCCTGGCTTATGTTGTATTCACGTTACGATGTTGTATGTTGTATTCACGTTACAATGTGGAATACTGAGTTTTTTTGTCCCGTCTTTAAGGCATTTATCCTGCTTTATGATTAACATCAACAAATGTCATTACCTGTGGGGTTGGTTGTGTTTGTAGTTTCGCCTCGCTCTTGAGGCGTTTGTTGGTAATTGCTCTCATTTTCTGTTGGCGTCAAACTGCTTCCGCTACAATGCGTCACTACAATGCCGGTCTGTTATTGGTCGACGTCTTGACTCCCTAAGATATTGCTCTAAAATTGGTCAGCGTGATGTGGTCATGAAGATGCTGATCTGCTATTGGTCAGTGCACGCGGTCACAAAGATGGCTGCCTAAAGACTTAATCTCTAGTTAGAGTGCTTTCATTATCGTATTTATTTGCATTTTAGTGCTTAATTCAAACCTGAATTGGTTATCCATGAGTCCTGAGATTGCTAGTGATGTTAAGGAGAGATATAAGAAGATAATTTATATGACAACGAAGCTGCAGATAATCAAGAAATATGAAGAAAGCTAAATTAGCCTAGCCTAGGTTACCCTTACTAGGGAATATGGCCATAACAAGTGTCTCTCAAAGGTAAATAAATCCTTTATTTTTTGTTTATGATGGTCTTTAATTGTATGTATGTACATTAAATATAAGTAGCACTTACTATACAATTTTGTTACCAATTTTTAATTTGTATCTACAATTTTGATGTTTTTACCTGGGGTTTTACACACATTAGCATACTAACATAGGTTGGGATTGCCCGCTAAATGGCGAATTCTCATTATGATCCCAACCGCAGAACGGATTAATCTCATAAAACAGGGGCCCACTGTACCATGGTTTTATTTGTCTGGCTCACTTGTAAATAGAATTTCCTGTGTGCGGTCTGCAAGCTAAAACGAGTTTGACTCCCCTGATTTCGTGTGTGACCATGTAGAATGACCAGTTCGCCTTCCATGTATGTTTTTTTCCATACACAGTTCCACCAAGCTGCTCCTTCTTGAACATAAATGACAATATTTATCTCAACGGCATATAAACAAATACATTGGAATTGTGATCTTTGAATTGCGAAAAAATACTTGTTATTTTTTATTTTACTTTAAAGTACATTTCAAGGCTCATACTCTTAATTTTACTTGAGTAGATTTTTGGTTCAATACTTTTGCTTTTACTCAAGTCAATTTTTTTACATACACCTTTACTTTTACTCAAGTAAACAATCTGTGTACTTTGCCCATCACTGGAGGCAGAGTGAATGAAGAAGCCAAAAAGAGGCATTTTTTACTGACACTGAAATGAACTGTTGTTGCCAACCAAACAAAAGATGAGTCAAGAGAACTCACAAGCAACTCTCATTCCTCCTACCAAACCGGTTCCCAATGGAAATCAGTACAGTGCCCCCTCGTTTTCTGAAAACCAACACAATGAGTCAATTAGTACCCCTGCCCCTTAATGGACATTGTATGAACATGAATAACGTGTATGATGTGTGATTAAAACCTTGCCAACCTTTCTTACCAATGCTCAGTGATTTTCTAATCACAGTGCAGGGGCCAAACGTGTCTCTTTTTGTCTACTGATAATGAACAGCGGAATTAAGGGTTTACATGCATTCATTTGTTTTACAATTTCACAAAATGATGCACACACGTTTGACATACGTGAGCTATGACAATTCTATGCCTGCTAAATAAAGATCTCTCCGGAGCAGAACCCCTCTCTCAATGTCTGCTCTCCTACTCTCATTGCACTTTTGGAGCATGCACCAATGCTGATGGAGGCTTTTGAAGGACTCACACTGTTAACCTTTTCCCCTGTGTCAACCAGTCAGCTTCCTGCTCAAATTATTTTAAGTAAGAATACAGCCGACATGTAAATGCACACCTGTGCCTCAAAGCAAGGCTAATATGGCTGACGGAACAATCTTCATTGAATGGTGTCAAAAAAAAAAGAAAAAAAAAGAAACAACAACCTAATCATAAAGTTTTCTGTTGTTTGGATGCACTCATACTTTTGGCCTTCATTTTAGGGAAGAAAACTCTCTTAGATATGGGGAATTACTGTATATATTATATTTAAGTCGACAACTTGAGCGTAAATGGCGAAACAACTAAACTCAAGGTTTTCCGTCAGGCCTGGTGGGATAGCTTAAAAAAATATAAAGAGGCTCTTAGGTTAGCAAAAACAAATTACTTTTCCAAAATGATTGGTCTTAATAAAAACAACCCCAAATATTTATTTGGTGAGGTAGCAAAGCTAACGCAACAGCAGCAGATTATTCATAGTTCCCTCCATTCAGCACACAATTTCATGCGATTCTTTACTCAGTGGATTCAGCTATAAGGGACGAAATAAAAAGGGGAGAGCCACTTACCCCCACGGCTGTGATTGCTGATGCTAGTTCGGACAATCAGCTTCATGAAAGTCTGGTTACCCTGTCCCAATTTGATTTAGTATCCCTGGAGTGTCTTACACATCTGGTTAATGCAGCAAAGCTGATGTCATGGATGCTCTACCCGCTTCCAGGCAAACTCGTTTGCAAACTCGTTAAAGACTTATTCCCGATCTTAGGGTCATCTATCTTGAATATTATCAATCTGTCACTCTCCTCTGGCATTGTACCTTAAGCTTTTAAGAGGGCCGTCATTCAACCATTACTTAAGAAACCTCACTTAGATCCTGAAACTCTCTAACTACAGATCAATGTCATATCTTCCGTTTATTGCCAAAATTCTTGAGAAAGTTGTAGCACAACAGCTTTGCAATTTCAAGAGAGATAATAGATTTGAACTCCAGTCAGGTTTTAGGGCCAACCACTCAACTGAGACAGCCCTTGTAAAAGTGACGAATGATCTCTTAGCCATGGATTCCAACATCTCAACATTATAATTATTGCTTGACCTTAGTGACACATTTGACACTATTGATCATCATATTCTTTTAGAACATCTTAAATCATGTGTTGATATCTCGGGATCAGCACTTTCTTGGTTCAAATCTTACATCCTGGGAAGGACACATAGTGTCTGTTATGGCAATGCGATCTCTGAATCTTTCTCCGTCTCATGAGGTGTCCCGCAGGGGTCAGTACTTGGTCCATTTCTGTTAAACATCTAGATGATTCCTCTTGGTGATATTATACGTAAACCTACTATTAGTTTTCATTGCTATGCTTATGATACCCAACTGTACATGTCTTTGGAAATAACAGATCCGTGGCTCTGGAGAGAAGGCACCACAACCTCTTTCTCCTGGGAAGGAAAAACCGGTGGTTGATATCTATAGACATGAAACGGGGACGTGCCGGTGGCGGGTGAAGGACCGGAGTTGTATGCATATTCCACCCAGGAGAAGTGAGTGGCCCAGGCAGACGGGTTCTGTTGGCAGACATAGCGCAGGGAGGCTTCAAGTGCTTGATTAGCGCAAGAGATATGGCGAGGGTACTTGGAGCGTGGTGAAACAATTACCCGGCAACAAGCTCTTTTGCGCCAACCGGTTATATAGCCTTCGTGATGGACAATGAAGTCAGTCATAAAATCATCCTTTATGACGAGGGAGCTATGAACTCTACTGTGACGTCAGCCTAAAAGGCATCCTTTATGACGAGGTAGCTGTGAACTCAACTGTGACGTCAGCCTAAAAGGCATCCTTTATAACAAGGAAATTGTGGATTCAAACAAAAAGCACAACTTAAAAGCAGAAAAACACAACAGGCACAACTTAAAGGCATAAACACTCCACATTACAGCTATGGCTATACAATTTGAGTCATATATGGGCTTGATTTGGCCCACAATGTGGATACCAGATGCGGGCCATCACTGGGCCAGATCAAATTTGCTAAATGGGAAGCGACATATACAGTATTTGTAGTTGACTTGTAAATCCTGCAATGTGTTGATGATGCTCATTACATTGAGGAAAAAAAATCAAACCTAAACAAAACTGTGGCTAAGCACCAAAATGTCATCTAAAGTGTATTTTCTTTATGTGGACAAATACATTGGGATATAATATCCATGATGAAACTTTTTGTCAAAACTAGGCCAGACCAAATGGCAAATACGCTTTAAATTGACACAAAACAATTAAATCAAATTTCCGACAACAATAATTTGACTTTTATCATGCATGATGTTTACTGCAGTGGACAGCTATTAAAACGTCATTTTCAAAAATAAGAATTGGTTTTGAGGGCAGTGTTGCTTATAAGCCTCTAAAGTGGACGCCTGTGAATCCACCCAACACTGCTTTGTGTGGTCAACCATTGTAACTGCAGAATAATAGTGTCAACATTCAAGATGGCTGTCAGGAATGAAAACATGCCTGGCACCTCAGGGATTTCTGCTCAATCCTTCTATAATAGGAGACTCCTGCAAGTAAAAAAAATATTTTTACTTCAAGTAACACCTAATAATCACCATAGTTGTGAAAATTTCTAAGTATTGATTTTAGATTGGGAGGAAAATGCAATTTTTCAGATGTCCACCGAAGTGGACTGCATGCAATTACATGCAATTGCTGAACAGTATATTACTCTTGACAATGCTTTATCTGTAGTAGTTTTCTTTTGTATAAATCAACATTTTATGCTATTAGATTATAAAATGCATTGTATATAGCAATATACATGTTTTGTGCATTATTCATTGAGTAACAGGCACAATTCACATGACACAGGCTAGTGCGTCCCTCGACCAGCCACATACATCAGGTAATGACACAGGCTGGGACCAGGTCAGCCTGCTTCTGACCTGGTCCCGGCCAGCACACTGCTAAGGGTCCTGTCGCCCAGTCCCTCAGTGCCCTCGGGCTCAAGCAAGCCAGCAACAGGCTGGTACAGGTGCTGGTGAGAACGGCTGGTGCAATCCAGTTCCAGAGTCCCAGGACGTCTACCGGGATCGTCCAGCTGGGCGGCCTCATCCAACACTGATGTCTGTCCGGCCTCAGCAGTAGGCCTCAAGCCAGCATCATCCAGCTGCCCCTCGGATTCACCATGCCCGTAGGTATGGTCCTAGTATACATCGGAGCGGGTCAGCTGGTGGTGGTGCCGCAGCAGGTTCTTGCCCAGGCACAGGCTGGTCCCTCAGAAACCCACCGTGCCTGCCA
>NC_142382.1:20902500-20912391 GCF_059441005.1 Hippichthys cyanospilos
TCTTCAGCTATCGCCCACTTCCACGCAGTGAGTTGGACCACGCCTGGTTTGGGGGAGGGGCCTTCAACCTCTTGGTCCCGCCCTTCTCCTGGCAGTTTCTCAACTCCCGCTGCGCGGTTCTTGTGTTCTTCCTTGCTCCAAGCTCTAATTGGTCTTATTTGCAATACCTGGAACAATTCTTCGTATACAGGTTGCTTCCACTCATCCAACAGTGAGGTCAATTTCCAATAAGAGTTTCTGCTGGACTCATGGTTTCTTAAGCATGAAAAAGTCGGTGGGTTGCTTTCGCAGAAGTCTTCTCCCACAACTTTCACAATCAGCATTTGTTTGAAGTTGTTGTAGATCCCAACTGCTTCTTCAGTTTCTCTTCTCTTAGTTTCCAAAAACATGGCTTTATCGTTTGTCCACAGGAGTTCTTTGTCCTCCTTGGTGGTCTTGGAGATCTCGATGTAAGGCGGTTGTACATTATCATAGTAGTTTGGTCCCCATCTGACAAGTATGTCTTCATCCTGGTGGGCATTCAGCACCCAAGGCAATCCAGGGGGGAATTTTCTCCAAAGCTCAGTTCCTTGTCGAGGTGTAGGATACTTGAATGTTGTTTCCGCACAGCACCACTGCGGGTTGCTAAACAGATTCGGCATTGAGCCCCAGTCGTCCTGCAGCTGTTCTTTGGTTTTCTTGGGTTCGGAGTAATCTCCGTTGCGGAAGGTGATGTCGGTTTCAATGAGGTAAATTAGAGACATCTTACCGATGCATGAATGTGAGTAGTCCAGGCATCCTTTAAGCATAAAAGGAATTTTCTTACCTGCACGTTCTCTTATCAAATCATTCAAAGCATGGTAATTTGTGTATATTTTCGCCTTCTCTTCTCCAATAGCTTGTATCAAAACTTCGTCTTCCAGTTTCTTCTTCTCTTTGTCCGTTTCAGTCGTGTGGTCAATATGCACGTAGTCATGATCCTTGTAGAGCGCACCATGGATCATTGCTCTGTTTCTGTTGTTTCTCCCTCCACTGAGGTCGTTTTGGGTTCCAATTGCCGGCTGCATGCTTCACCAAGTATGGCAAGGCGGTTCTCGGTTCCCTCGGTCTTGGTTGATGGTCTCTTCCACAGCCTGGAGAGTTCCTTCTCTGCTGACTCTTTGCTCAGAAGTCCAGTCAAGCTTGGAAGCTTGTTGGTCAGGCTGGGCTTTTTAAGCTTGGGGGGCGGAGCCTCAGTTGGTTCCTCCTCTTCTGGGGACTGCCCTTTTTTGGATTCTTCTGCTTTGTCATCATTTATCTCTTCATCTGCTGTTTCAGTTTCTTCACCGGATTCCGCTGAATTTCCACTTATTGGTTTTTCTAGGTAATTTTCGGCGGTCCCCACCCCCAGCTTTATGGCCAAGGCATAGATCCCATCATAAGGTATCATCGTGACTTGGAAAGCGATTTTGATTATGACGGCTTGTTCCGGTAGTCGTACCGTCCCAGGACGTGGTCGGTACCAGAGTTTTCCAAATTCTTCTTCTCTGGGTACCCTGCTCCCACTGCTGGTGTACGGCGTCAGATGGTAACAAAGCACTTTCTTCTTGTATTGCAATTCTTTTTCTGTGAGATCTAGGGCAGTGACATAGGTGTGAAGTGCGCTGTCCGCTCCGATGATCTCTTCGGCTGCTTTTGGTCCATCTTCCCATTCCTGGGTCGCTCCGGAGTGAATCATTTCTTTCAACAGTCTAGCCCAGGTTGTCAGCGTCCACAGGCCTTGTGTTGCATATTCCAATTTTCTCCTCACTTTATTGACTTGTGGATCTTCTCCGTAGCTTTCCACATACATCACACTTAATACAGGCTCCACCTGTCGTCGGAGCCACGCCGGAACAGGAGAAGGAGCTTCAGGCCAATTCTGGGCTATCAGCACCTCCAACTGTTTACTCCACTGGCTGTTGCCCACCCCGTGTGTAAGGAGAGGTGGCAACGGAATCAGCGGGATTACTGCTCTTGTCAGTTCTCCTCCAGTTGCTTCATTCAGTTGGACAAGTTTTCCTGCCGTTATGTTTTCCAAGCACTGGTCACAGAATCTCACCTCAAAGCCGTCCCACACACAACGGCACTTCCCGTCAGTTGGGTCAGCTTTGCTGAGATCCAGGCTCCACTGGGCGAAGAACTTGATCCTTGGTAGTGGATTCATTCTGCATAGCTCACATACATATGAGTCTAATACTTTGGCCGGAGAGATTCTTCCTTCCAGGCCATAGCCTCCCTCTTCTTCAATCTGCTCCTCCGGGCTCAACTCAAGATCCGTTGGCTTCAAGTAGCTGGCTCCGGAGAACAGAGTGCGCAGGGCGTTTGGTCTCAGGCAAATGACACAGGCTTCTTGATCCAGTGTCCATTCGAAGTGTTCATCTGCGTCCTTCAGCAGATATCCTTTCTTGGCATTGCTCAAATTCATGAGCGCTCTTCCAACATAAATTCCTCCTGCGGTTCTTCGTGTGACGACCGCTCCTCTGACCGCGGCAATGCGGACATAGGGTGGTACAAAATCTGATGCCATTCTTCTTTTGTTTTAGTTACTCTTGGTTGGAGCTGAATCAGCTGATAGTGGTTTGAGCTGCTCCACTCCTTGAATTCCTCGCTTCTTTAGACGCACTGTATTTCTGTCTAATATTTCTTCAACAATGTCAGTTCGGTCATACTTAGCTTTTACTGCAAGATGGCTTGGCGCTTCTCGGGACTTGATCCAGACTCGCTGTCCAACACGAAATGGGCATTTTCTTGCTGGTTGAGTCTTTATATCTGACGTTCGCCCCGCCTCTTGGGCAACGAAAGGCCGTTGGTTCAATTCTTCCGAAGGGGAGGGTATGTCAGTTCGACTTCTCCCGTTCAGGTTGACGCCCAGTTCCACCAATTTTTCACTCCATTCTTTTCCATTTGCATTTTTTCCTAGCCAATTCTTGACTAGGCCAATGGTCCTTTCAGCAACGCCGTTGGCTTGTGGTGTGTAAGGGGGCGAGTAGATCCTTGTCACTCCCCACTTTTGACACCATTTGTGTCAAAAATTGTTGAGCGTTCTTGAAATGAGTCCCATTGTCGGTTCTTAGTTCCTTTGGTATGCCAAGCCATTTGCATCCCTCATTCAGGGTTTTTATGACACTATTGGCGTTAGCTTTTCTCACTGCGTTCACGCCAAAGTGTCCTGACATTGAGTCCACAAGCACAATAAGGTACTTCTCACCTTTAGTGCCGTTTACTCCCATGGGTCCTGCTACGTCCATGCAGATTGATCCCCAGGGAACAGTGCTCTTGATTGTCAGTCCATCCGCCCGCTGTCCTCGTCGTCCTGCGTTGTTTTGGTTACATGGTACGCAGTCGCGTAGAACTTCGCGGATTTTCTTGTCGGGAATCCAAAGTTCCAACTTTTCCAACTCTTTTCGTGTGGGTAAAGGGCCTCCGTGGCCTAGCGCTTCATGTACGGCCGTAACCACTTCCCTCACGAACTCTTCTGGGACCACTCTTCCACGCGGGGTCTTGTCCCAGCTCGTTGCTCCTACAACTACAACTTTTCTTTCTTGGACGTATCGGTCAACTTCATCATTACCTTTCCAGTGAGCCCCCTCCTTGACGTCGGCTCTCTGGTGGACAACATCAATGTTTAGGTATAACCTTATCTCGGCTATCTTTTTCCATAGCTCACTATGTGCAATAGGTTTCCCTTTCGCGCTCTCGTAACCATTCTCTTCCCAGATGGTCAGATCTTCCAAGAGCTTGGGCACAATAGTGGCTGTCAGTTATGAGTCTCACTCGTTTTATGTTTCTTGTCATGACTTCCAAAAGTCCTTCCAGCACTGCTGTAGCTTCTCCTGCTTGTGCACTGCCGGATCTTTTTCCTTTGCGTCTTATTCGTTCTTCCCCGTTTTCTTTGAGTATGAAGCCCCAATGGGCTTTTTGATCTTCGGCTTTCTTCGAGCCATCGGTGTAGAGAACCCAGTCATAGGGCTTCTCTTTTTCTTTTTCTTCCACCTTTGGCTTTTTGCCAGCCTTGTCAGGTCCGATTTCCAGGTCGGGGTCCAACAGGATGTCTTCCCATCTTCCCCATCGGACGTTAGTGGCTTTGGTGCTCTCGAGGGTTGCTTTTCTCAGGAATCGGTGGACATTGCTTTGGGTGACCACCTTGATGCCCTGTCCTTGGGCCAAGTCTTTCAAAGAGCTCCAATACTTGGCAATTATTGCTAGCTCCCTTTCTTCTTGTGGAAACTTCTTCTCCACATCATCCAGTGTGTAGGTCCACAAGGCAACTAGTCCTGCTCCTTCGTTGCTGACGCTTACCATTGCATCTTCTCCCTCGCAGAGTATAACAGCAACTAATCTTGCTGTTAAGCTTCTTGTTTCTAGTCGCACAGCTTCCCTGACTGCTTGTTTCAGGTTTTCCAAGTTTTGTTGGTCTTTTGCTGACCATGTCCATAGTTTCTGATCATCCGCTGTCTTCCTCAGTTTGGCGTACAGCGGTCGTGCATTTTTCTGGTAGTAGGGAACATGATCTCTGACGTAGTTGCACAATCCCAATATTTTTTGCAGGTCATTCTCGGATTTCGGTGGCTGGATTGCTTCAATCTTGTTCCGATATCCTTCTGATAGTCCCAGGTCCTCAGTCACTTGAAAACCCAAGTAATCCACTTGGAATCTTGCAAGTTGGCATTTCTTCAGATTGAGTTTGAGACCTGCGACTGAGACTCTTTCAATCACCTTTTGCAGCGTGTCCAGATGTTCTTCTTCCGTGTCACTGGCAATGAACACATCGTCAATGTACACTGTAACATCCAGTCCATCCAGCACTTCCAAAACTGCTGTCTGGAACACGTTGGGTGAATTCTTGTAGCCTTGTGGCAATCTTTGCCACACATAGGCTTTGCCTTTGTGGGTGAAGGCTGTTTTTCCTTGCGAAGCTTTGGCTAGTCTCATGGAGAAAAATCCATTTGCAAGGTCAATGCACGATTTGTATTTTCTTACTGTCAGAGTCTTTAGTGAAGCTTGGGGGTTGATGAGGCTAGCTCGATTCGCTACTGTCCGGCGATTGAGAGCTTTAAAGTTGATTACTGGCCTCCATCCTCCTCCAACTGCATCTGGTTTCTTCACAGCTTGTATTGGGCTGTTTGTGATTGGATTTTCTTCTCTTCTGATTATGTCAAGTGCCAATAGTTCTCTCACTATTGTGTCCATTTCTGCTACAGCTCCCGGATTGATCGGGTACTGTCTCACTGGTGGGTGCACTCCTCCTTCGATTGTGTGCACATACCTTGGTCCAAGGTCTCCGCAGTCGTTCTTGAAGTGTGCCACAACTGCTTTGTCCAAGATCTTGGCCAATTTTTCTTTTCCTTCAGGCGACAAATCGCTGTCTTGTACTTGTTGTTCTCTTACAGCGGGCACGTCCACTGGTTTGTACCATTCTTGCGGTGGTGCAATTCCTGTTGGACCTACTCGTATTGCTTTCATCTTCAGTCTTTTCAATCTCTTCTGCATTGATTGTCGCTTGTTTTTGGGTCTTTGCATTTCTTCCAAATCTCTTAATGACAATAAATTGTAAGGGCCAAGGATCCAAACAATTCCTAGCCATATTCCATATTTCATTTGTTCTCTTCGTCCATTTGCAACTATTACTGATAGGTGTCCTAGTGGCTTTAAGGCTCTACGGGTCATCGACACCTGTGCTCCTGTGTCCACCAAGTAGGGTACTCCCTCGATGTCAGCATAGAGACAGTCTCCTCTTCGGTAGGCACCTTTCAACAGAATGACCCGTGCCTCGTCTGCCATCATTGCTGGGGCTCTCCAGAGCTCGCTTCTTTACGAGCCTCATGGAGAGCCTTCCTTTCTTCTGGTGTCATTTTCAAATATTCTTCTTTTGAGACATATGCTCCAGGTCCTGTCTTTTTGTAGACCTGCTTTAAGGTGCTGTTTGAACTTTGTCCTTGGTCTTCAGCTGGTTTCTGCTGTCGATCCTTTGAGTAATTCGACCTTGATTGTTGTTGAGGCTTACTGTAGGCTTGTTTTTGTTGTTGTTGTTGTTGTTGCTGTGGTCTCGGCGCTGGCGTTTGTTCATTCCCTCGCGAGCGATTAGGGGTGGCCGAGGCCTTCCTCTTCTCACTGTAGTGCTTGGCCAGCCGGTCCCATTGCTTGATTGACGCCTCAATTTTGTTTAAAGTTGCATCTGGACCCATCCTTATGAAAGTTGTATCACGTCCTCTTTCTTCTGTAATTCTTCTTAACACTTTGACATATCTAGTAGGGGTTATGACTTGTTTCAACTTGTACCACACATTCAGTAGTGTTACCCCTTGTTTCAGTTGGTCTTTGGCTCTGTCGATGTAGGTATCTTCATCCTCCTCTTCGTCATCCACCCATCTTTTGTAGACCTCGTCTGCAGTTTCTTCCGGGCCGACGGGATCTCCGGTGACGAATTGGAGCCACATCTTCTTTGCCACTTCTCCCCATGGTGCATCTCGGACCAGGGGCCATATTGCATACAAGTATTCTCTTGTTGTCTCTCTTTGGTACTTGGGTCTAACCATTGTTTTCAGGGCCTTGAAGGCTTTCATGTCCTTCTCAGGGTTTTCGTGCACAATTCCATATCCCACGTTCTGGACAGGTTGGTCAACCGTGGCCTTGATTCCCTTTTTTGACAAAGTCACTACTCGTGGTGTTGTTCCGAGCAGTGCGGGAGCAGTTGTTGTAGGCTCATCGTCTTGATCCAACTCTTCATAAGCTTTGAGCGCCGCTTTAGCATGATCATAAACGGCCTGCTTCAAAACTCTGCCCATCACGTCATACAAGATAGTCACGAATCCCTCTCTGAAGTTTTTTGTTAGGTCTGTGCATCTCACTAGATTGTGGTATGTTGGTAGTATCAGCAGATTCATGGCATCACTGTAGGTGATCCTCACATTTATTGTCACCTTTTCTTCTTTTCTTTCCAACCAAAACATGGGATGCAAGTACTCTCTTTGTCCTACTTCGGGTATGAAAGTCTTCCTCCCATCCTTGGTCATGAGACATCCTATCTCAGGATTTTTAGCCATTCGTTCAGACGCACGGTGGATGTCCAAAATTGGCTGCGGCTTTTTAATGCCCTTGCGAGTAGCTCCCCTAATCACCTTCAGAGCCTGACTCCCCGTACTTACGGGGGAGGCCGATGATATTACGGACTGTCGATCCTCTTCCTCAGCAGAAGTCCCTCCGTCAGTGCCTGCTGTTTCGGGCACTCGCTCATCTTCGGATGTTTCGTTCTCATCGTTGCTGAGGTTTTCTTCCTCACTCTGCGGGACCTCTGGTACTGGTTCAGGGAACGCAGCCATGCCTTCGTCGTCAGTGTTGTTGTCTGCGCTCTGAGGTGCTGCTCTTAGTGCTTCTAAAACTTCGACACAAGGGGTTCGCGGTGGTAGAGGGCAATAGGAGTCCGTTGACTCCGGTGGTGTTGCGGCTGCAGGGTCAAATGTTACCACAGTGGTCTGACGTCTTTTCCTCTTCGCTTGCTCCTCTCGGGGCGAGCTGTTTTTTCCTGGAGTCGCAGGTATCCCGCTGGGGGTTGGTGCTCCTCCGCTCACGTTAACCATTCGTTCTGCTTCATCTGCTATCTCTACTTCTTCGTTTCGTACAGGTACTGTTCTGGTTCTTGGTGTGGGTACAGGCGATGGTGTGACACTCCTTGGCGTGGAGGTCAAAATGGATGAAGCCACGCTGGGTGGCTCATTTCCTGCTGTTGTTGAGCTTCTTGTAGCTGTTGCTCAGCTTTCTTGAGAGCTTGTTCCAAGTTAACTCTCATGGCTTCCTGTTCTCTTTCTTTTTTCTGCCCCGTAGATATCCCTATGACAAACTCTACGTTTTCTCTGGCAGTCAAAGAAGGCACATGTACCTTGAGGGCTCCGGCGGCGATGTCTTCAGCAATTTTCCATGACATCCGTCCGGACTTGATTCCATTCACATCAATGGCTATTCTTCTGGCTCCTCGTTCCAAGGCCATGTCTACTGCAGTGGCAAGGCTTTGGGCCATTTCCCCTAGGTAGTTTTTCTGTTCCACTTCGATTCCCCACTTCGGGAAGCGAACGTGTATCAAAAGGTAATGATTGGAGGCTCCGCCGCTCAACACGATGAAGCGATCTCCGGTGTCTTGGTCCAGGAAGTCTATTCTTTCCCTTCTGTAGTCTTCTGCCCCTTCACTTAACAATTCCGTTCGGAATTTCTTGTCATAAGGAAATAGGGTCTCATCCGTGATCATGATGAGGGCATCCCCTACTATGTCCCAGATACTACCATAGTACTGGTACAGGGTGATTCCGTTTCCCATGTAGGTTCTCTTGGAAGACGGTATAGGTGGCAGAGATTCTGTCCTCACGAGAGGGCTGAATTGTGATAAGTAGCTCTGTCTCTTGGGAGGTTCTCGGGAACTTCCTTCGGTGCCTGTCACCACCTGGTCTTGATCTTCCTCCTGATCAAGATTTGTGATTTCCATGTCCGAGTCGTTTCTTTCGGACAGGGGTGTGACTTTTCCTTTTTTCTTCTGAACTATTTGAGCTATCTTGTTGTAGAACTTCTGATGTTCGGTGTAACGACGGGGTGACGTCTCTTTTGGGCCGATCAGCTCACTGGAAATTTTTGCTTCAGCGGCCAACATCTTCACTACGGCGTCCCAGACTTGCGCAGTGCTTGATAATGTTATCACATTGTATTTTTCCAGCATTCCAATCCACCATTTGAGCCACCCCTCGGCTTCGTCCTTGGAATACTTCACTGTGGGGTGTCCTGTCACCAGGATCAGCTGGCCTCCAACGCCAGTGAGCTGGGTGTAGAAGATTCCGCTTGTTCTGACGGCTTCTTCCACTTTTTTGTCCAGGTCCTCTGGTTTGGTGGATGGATTCAACAGTTCGAGTGTTCTCTTTTCTTCTTGGGGCCAATACTGCAAGCCCCCTCCGTACAGCACAAACTGTACTGGTAGGTCATGTTGTCCAAAATCTTGAGGTGTTGGTGCCTCTTTCATGGCTCCCTCTTCAAGGGAGAATAGACGGTTTTCTGTCGTCTTGCTGCTAGTGGCCATTGTCTTCCCTAGCAATTTCTTCTTATGTTGTAGGAGTGAAACTGTCGTTTTCCGAAGCCTCCCCTTTGCGCCTTGGGGCAGGGACGTACTACAGTTTCTGGTTACTCAGCTTCACTTTCTTTAGCGTTGCTTCAAACTTTTCCAAGACTTCCAACTTAAGCTCGTCGTCTTCTTTGTTGGATGTCTTCAACGGTGGGATGTTTTCTTGTCGATGGTTCTAGAGTGTCTTTATTCAAAAGTCACCTTTACTTGTGCACGCTGGTAGGCGAATTCCACGCTGCAAGTCACTAGGATCCACAGGCAATAGAACCCAAGGGACCAACTGGTCCCGTGTAGGCTTGCAATTCCTGGAAGTCTGTATTCAACAGAGTATTGCCAACCACTGCAACAAGTGTTCATTAAAAATCTTGTTCCTCGGATGATTGCTGTTCTCATGTAGGAACCCAAAAAAATCAAAAAAAGGAAAGCTTTGGTCTAAAACTCTTTGAGTTCTTCTGACTTCCAGTTTTCTCTTTTTCTTCTGCCAATCGATAGATTACACAATCCCATGACACAGTTCCTCTGACTATAGCATTTTCAGCCGCTCTTTCGGCTAAATACATTAACATTAATTTTACTGCGCACCAAAGCAGCAATTGGAGCCACACTAGGCACATCAGCCACACTAGGCACATCAGCCACACTAGGCACATCAGCCACACTAGGCACATACACAATGAGGAAACTGGTCGCCGTTGTCTCACTTTGATACAAGACAGTCTTATTCTTTTCGCCGCAAGACCGCACTAGTTTCGCTTTCAAAAGTTCTTTTCTAGGACGGGCTATTCCTTAAAGAT
>NC_142383.1:1250000-1282500 GCF_059441005.1 Hippichthys cyanospilos
ACAGCTTGTGACCACAGGTGAGGGCAGGAACGTAGACCAACCAGTAAAGAGAGAGCTTTGCCTTTTGGCTTAGCTGTTTCTTTACAATGACAGACCGCTACAAAGTTTGCGTTACTGCAGACACTGCACTGGTCTGCCTGTCGATCATTCGTTCCATCCTACTCTTACTCATGAACAAGACTCCAAGATACCTGAACTCTTCTACTTGGGTGTTTTGGACTTTCGGGCTAATTTACAACAGGATGGACGCATAGTGACGAGCTCTCGTTAGTTGGTTTCTAAAAAGTACCTCCTAACATTATAAACAGAAAGTTTGTCTGGAGCTACAGACTCAGATCGCTAGCATCTAGGAGACGCAGAACCGAATTGCTGATCTGGAGGCAGCTTGCCTTGAGATGAAACAAGCATTAGTGGTGGTGGTGGTGAAAGAAAACACAGAGATGCGGGATAAACAATTTGATTTGGAGAGCCGTTCTAGAAGAAATACCATCAGGATTTACGGAGTGCTTGAAGAAAAAGAGGGTCAGTCTGCTGTTTGTAATGGAGTTGTTTAAAAGGCACCTCACTCTGCCGAAAGGAGTGGAGCCTCAAATTCAGTGAGCGCACAGAGCGCTGATCCCAAAGCCAGCCGCTACTTAACCGCTGAGATCAATAATAGTGAACTTTTTACAGTTCCACGTTTAAGAGCGGTTTCTCCAAAAGACATGGCAACAGAAGATTGTGATGAACGGAAAACGGCTGTATTTTGATAATGATTAGGCGACAGACATTATGGAGAGGCGCAAATCATACGGCCCCATCAAAGCAGCGCTGAAGGAGAAGGGCATACGGTTCCAGACCCCTACACAAAGATACGAGTACACTGGGAATCCTGGACTGCGGATCTATAGGTCGTTCAAAGAGTGGCTTTTTTCTTTTTTGTTTTGATCTTTTTGTCCTTCGCCTAAATGTTGGACATTCTAGTATATGTGGTTTTCCCCACAACTAGGGAGGGCCCCTACAACAGAGAGGCACTTAACTCTCCTCCCACCAACAGGGACCTTATAGGATGTTTAAATACATCGCTTTATTGGGAGTCACACTGTTTCGTGTTCAATTGTGTTCGAATGTTGTATTACAGTTAAGCCTTTTGCGTTTTGTGCTGGGTTGCCATACAAACTCATAAATAGTAATGTCAGATTATAAAATGAAGATATTGTCGTTGAATATTAATGGTTTAAATAACCCTGTGAAATGCCAGAAGGTAATGACCAAATTAATGGATAAGTCACAAATTATATATTTGCAGGAAACTCATTTATCTAGACAGGGAAGTGAGAAACTGAAGAGGTTTGGTTTTACAAACTCATTTTACAATTCATACTAGCATGGATGTAAACGAGGTGTAATCTTACGTATCCCCAATTTATTGAGATTTGAATGTATTAAAGAAATTAGTGATAAAGAAGGGAGATTTATTCTTGTGAAGGGAAAACGAGAAAACAAAATGGTGACATTGGTTAATGTATATGCGCCAACCTACAATGGGAAACGATTCTTCAAAACCTTGTTTGATACTATGATATGGGAAATGGAGGGGATACTGATACAGTATGTGGTGGTGATATAGTAAACGGACAGTGGAAGAGAGAAAGGAAGATAATAAGATGTATGATAAAGAATATAAAAATGGAGAAGTTACCCTGGTCATCTTGTGGGGCGCTCTTAAAGCGGCGATAAGAGGAAAACGTATTGCAAAGACTGCGGCAATTAAAAAAGCCAAAAGAGAAGTCTATGAGAAGGAAAAGGAAAAACTGCTTAAAATTGAAAAACAGCATAAAACTACATGTGCTGCTTCCAAGAATGAAAGAAATATGGGATAATATAGATGGCATGTTAACCATGGAAATTGAAAAGACAAGATTTCTAAGACAATCACATTATGAAGTAGGGCCGAGACCTACTAAATTATTGGCAAAAAGATTAAGAAAACAGCAAGCTGACCGGACAATTCATAAGATAAGGGATGTAAGTACAAACCAGATCATTTGTGACCCAAAAGATATTGAAAACATTTTCATGAACTCTTACAAAGATTTGTATAGCCAACCTCCTTCCACTGACATAGACCAAATGAAAGCTTTCCTTGCGGAATTAGACTTACCAGCAATTGGGGGCCTATCGGCTGAATGGTACAAAACATTCAGTGAACAACTTTTACCACTTCCGGTCATTTCACTGTCATTTAACTATATACTTGAACATGGCCACAACTGCGCAAAATTCCGTGAATATTGGCAAACATGTATCATGGGGGCTGTAAAATATGTGTTTCAAATTTCCTTCGCCGTGAGCAACAAAAACCTTAATAACTCCAATGTACAAGCTTTAAAAAAAAATCAAACTATTGCAGAAAATTTACTAGTGATGGCCTTAAAATATCTGCGTGATAAATGTTCAAATTTATTATAGCGCCACCTAGTTACAGACAAAAATGTCATTGTTTAAACTTTCATGTATTGTGCAAAGCCTGTATCAGTAAATGAACTGAAAATTTGTCCGAATAGCAGAGACTTGCAGAATAAGGGTCTCCAAATTTTACGACTTTGTGATAAAGGGGGTGGTCTGTGTGCCACCGCAAAGACGGAGTTTGCCCAAATCAGCAAAATTTGCTGTAATTGAGCCCAGATGATGCTAAAACGGCAGCCAGTTCCGACCCGTTTGACCTAGAGCTACGAAATTTTTTACACATATGTAGGACTTTAACACCTACAAAAACATGATAGAGCACCATATGTTAGGATGTACAGAACCAGTTATCAACTGTTGAATGTTGAAGGCAAAATATCGTGAAGATCGGCTAACATTATGATGGGAGCGGGGCTTCAAAATGTGTTTCAAAGTCAAATTTCCTTCGCCATGAGCAACAAATACCTTCATAACTCCAATGTGCAAGCTTAAAAAAATCTGAAACTTTACACAACATTTACAAGTTATAGCTTTAAAATATCTGCATGGTCAATATTCAAATTAATTATAGCGCCACCTTGTTACAGACAAAAATGTCATTTTTTCTAAACTTTCATGTATTGTGCTAAGCCCGTAGGAGTAAATCAACTGAAAATTTGTCCGAATAGCATCAAGACTTGGAGGATAAGGGTTTCCAAATTTTACCACTTTGTGGGGGGTGGTTTGTACGTCACCTCAAAGTCGGAGTTTCCCCAAATCAGCAAAGGTTGCTGTAATTGAACCCAGATGATCCTAAAACTGCAGCCAGTTCGGACTCGTGTGACCTAAAGCTATAAAATGTTTTACACATATGTAGGACCAAGACCTACAAAAACATTATAGAGCACCATATGTTAGGATGTACAGAACCAGAGTCGTCAACTGTTGAATGTGCCATTTGGCCCGTTTTTGTACATTTTTCGGCACCAAAACCCTTGACCCAATCAACTTCATATTTGGCGTGCTCCATTTTTATTGGCACAACTGGGCAAAACTTCATCAAGATCGGCTAACATACAGTATATGATGGGCGTGGGGCTTCAAAATACTTGTTTCAAATTTCCTTTGCCACCAGTGACAAAAATCTTATTTCAATTTTTGCACTGTGCTAATCCTGTTTGAGTAATTTAATTGAAAATTGGCCAGAATAGCGGTGAGGCATGTAACATGAAGGTTCTCCAATTTTACAACTTTTTGCCAATGGGCGCAGCCAGCACGTCATCTCAAATGCCGATGTCTCGCCAATCTGAATAAGTTTCTGTAATTGGACCCAGATGGTCTTATCTTTTCTAAATTCCGTATAGTTGATGGGAGCCCAACGTAAAACACACCTACTAACCAGTTTTTTGTCGTACTGCGAGCGCCACCTAGTGGGAGCAAAAAATGTCATTATAGTCGAAGGATTGCAGCCAAACCCAGTTGGTTCGCCTTACAGCTACCAACATTTGTAGGCATATGCAGGACCCTAAGACCTAAAAAAAAACAATCAGAGACAGCCATACACTAGGATGTACAGAAAAAGAGTTATGGATTTTTGAATTTGCAATTTTGATGCATTTATGGCCTTTTGTAAGTCTTCCACTGCTGCCGCCTTCTCTTTTACGGTTGACCCCATCAACTTTCAATTTGGCCTTGACCATTATCAGACGTAGAGGCACAACTGGTCCAAAAATAGTCACGATCCCATGAAATATATGACGGAGGCGGGCTTTCATAATATGAAGTCAGTTTCCTTGGCCCACAGTGACAACAACCTTGAAAACTCAGCTGAACAAGCTTTAAAATATCTGAAAATTGACAGCATCTTTAGACTCATGGTCTAAATCTTCTACATGACACATTTCCAAATTACCAATAGCGACACCTGGTGGCAGACAAAAAAGTTCATTTTTACACTTTCATGTTCTGTGCTATACCGGTTTCAGTAAATACCCAGAAAATTAGTCAGGAGAATATTGAGATGAGAGGGAACATTATGAATCTTAAGTTTTATGACTTCAAATTTGGACATGGCCTTTACAACGCCTCAAAGTCCGATGTCTGGCCAGACCGGTGAAACTTAATGTAATTGGACCAAGATGATTTTCTCTAAATTTCATTTCATGGGAGTACAATGCCAAACACACTTTTTTTACTCGTAGTGTGGGTGCCACCTGGTGGCAGAGAAAAATTCATATAATGTACCTTGTTGAGCCTGTCAAATTAATATCACTGAATTATTTTCAGACAGGCCTTCGGACACCTCTAATTTCCTCCACCAAATATGATGTTTTGATAATGGTCGTAGCCAATATAGCAGTGCTCTTCACGACGATTTATCGTAACAGTAAATGCTGCTTCAGTTTGACCCGGAAGATCACATCTTGTCATGACTTCACACGTTGAATGCAAGTCCATTCATACAGACATGAACAAACATACATTCCATTGTAGTGCTAGAATCACTTCGCGTCAGGAAAAAATATACAGTCGGCCCCCGGTTTATGAACTCCCTATTTTACGAACATTTTGACTTACGAGCGTGGACCATGGAGTTTTTTATCCCCCACTTACGCACAAACCTTTCGTCTTACGAACAATCCAACATGCCGGTCAATGTGTTCATACATTTATTTTCGCTTTGCTGCATCAATGAAATCTAATGTTCACGCTTGTCACGGTAACGATGAACGCTATTGCTCTTACAATGTCACAGTCAATGTCTCAGTCACGGTGTCAGCCACGGAGTCACGGAGATGCTGATATGCTATTGGTCGATTAAGATCACAGTCCCGGTCTCACTCACGGAGATGCTATTGGCCGGTGTCACGTCAATCATAGAAATGCCGATATGCTATTGGCCAAACGCCTTTATCTAGCTTGATGGCACAGCTGGTCGGGATGGAAGGAAGGAGAGAAAATGAGTGAAAAACAGAAGGAAGGAATGTTGTGAAGACTTTGCAAACTTTATCTGTTAGACATGGCTTCTAAAAATGCAAGTGGCGGTAAAGGAAGAAGTAAGAGGATGATGACAAGAGAAACCAAGCAGGAGATAATAAAAAAATACCAAGGAGGCGCACGGATAGTTAACCTTGCTCGTGAGTATGGCCGTAACCGCTCGGCAATCTCTAAGGGCAAGACTTTCCTTGCCGGGGGACGGACCTCGGTGGACAACAAAATGGAGAGGCTTCTTCTATTATGGATTAAAGAGAAGGAAATCGCCGGTGATATGTTCTTGTTTGAGAAAAGTTCCCGTTTAAGAAAATAAATAAATAAATTCTGCGGGTTGGTCTCTGCTCCCCTCCGCCTCCACCAAGTCACGTCGCCCCAAAGGTAAATGTCATTTTTCCTTTGTATATGTCATTTAATTTAACTGTACAGTAGATTATGTTACTCATTTTTAATATATGTATAAAGTCGTGATGTTTTTACACGCGTTGCACGCATTCACTAATTAACATAGGTTTGGATTGCCCATCATACGAGCAGTAACGAGCGTAGCCGCTGAACGGATTAAGTTCGTAACACGGGGGCCCACTGTATTACCGATTTTGCGATTCCAATGACTTAGTTGAGCCCATTGAACAAATCCTCATGAAAATCGCCCCTTTTCTTAAACATTGACTTCTACTTTTCGCCTGCATATGCACAAATACATTCATATTCAAATATGTTCATACCTCGAACTGTTCATACTTCAACTTGCTCAGGTCTGCGAGGGCCTGTTATAGCTGCTTGCAGCTCTATATCATGTCCTTGGGAAATTTGGACTTCATGACAAAGCCATTAAAAGTATTAAATCACTCTATCAGAATCAAACTGTATGAATAAGAATAAACGGCAGTCTGACTGAGAGTATAGCTCTAGAGTGGTCCACTAAGGCATGGCTGCTGTCCCTCACTGACGTAGTTCGCGATCTTCATCGGGCCCCCTCACAAGCGATCAGGCAGAATAGAGATCTTAAAGGTATAAATATTAGGGGAGAGGAACACACTATCGGACTTTACGCGGACAACATGATCTGTTTCTTAGAGGATCCAGACACATGTATTCCCATATTAATCAACCAACTAGAGTCGTTTGGCCTTTGCTCTGGATACAAACACAAATCTTATAACTCAACTATTTACCATCCAAAAACATACAATTAAAATATAAGATGAATTGAAAAGCAACAAAAATGAAATATCTTGGGGTCATTTTAACACAAAGAGCTGACGACATGTATGAAGCTAATTATGCCAAACTGGATAAGGAAATTAGGAATGATTTGGATAGGTGGGCTATCCTTCCACTAGACATTGGTTCACGAATAGAGACCATAAAAATGAGTATTCTCCCCCGACTTCTTTACCTGTTTCAATATCTACCCATTGAGATACCTGAAAAAAAAATGTCAAGATTTACATGGAATAGTCATAGACCAAGAATCAGATTTGAAACATTACAGATTGGGAAAGATAAGGGTGGCATCGCAATGCCGAATTTTAAAGAATACTTTAATACTGCGCAAATTAGACCTGTGATCTGTTGGTGTGATGAAAACAATGATGCCAAATGGAAGAATATAGAACAATTTGTACAAGAGAGGGAAATTCTAAGTCTTATTGGCGATAGAGAGGAAACAATAGGTAGGATTGAACAGGTGGATAATGTCACCCAATTTACATTAAGACTGTGAATTAATATAGTACAAAAGTAAAAACTGGAGAAGAACCCTGGACTACTTCGGTGGACAGCCTATGATCGATGTTTCACCCTTGGTTCTCTTGACCTAAAGTTTAAACAATGGCTTTCAAGTGGAATAACGGCAATTTGTACGGTTATAAACAATGGGAATGGGAGTTTTCAGGAGATTAAACAAAATTATAATATAGATAACCATGATCATTTTAGATATCTGCAAATTAGGGATTTTTATGACAAAGAGATGAAACACAATGTAAATTTCGATAAAAATGGGATAATCAGGACCCTGTTTGGAATTTATAATACAAATAAATATAGAATAATATCCACAATATAAGGCCACCTAATGGAGAGAAGAGGGAATACAACCTCGTATATTAGACTGAAATGGGAAAGAGAGCTCGGTGTGAGCATCTCTGAGGACGACTGGTTGCATATTTGTAAATCACAGCAATCCACTACATCATCATTGACTTGGAGGTCATATTGCTGGAAAAAGTTAATCAGATTCTTTACCACAGCCAAAAGTACTCAGCTGGACCACATCCATGTTGGAGGAAATATGGAGATGTAGAAGTAGATCACTCTCATGTTTTTTGGCTTCGTCCTAAGATCTTAACTTTTGGGGAAAATGTTCAAATAACTATTATCAGAGTTCTGGGTTACAGTATACCTAGATCATGTATGCTACTGTATTTTGGGAATATGGCGGGGAAGGAGTTAAAGGAGGACAGATATTTACTGAAAATTTGGTTGGTTGCATGTAAGAAAGCAATCACGAGGAAGTGGTATAAACCAGATCCACCAACACAAGATGGATGGCAGAAAATTGTGATTGACATATCTGTTATGGAGAAACTGACTCACAAGATAAGGACAGAAGCGGAAAAATGTCAGGAGAAATGGGAGAAGTGGACTGTTTCTATATCAACGACAAGACAAGAATAGGCGACAGCTGTTTACAATGACAGACCGGTAGAGAGTCTGCCTTACTGCAGGCACTGCACTGATCCGCCTGTTGGTCTTTCATTCCATCCTACTCTCACTCATGAACAAGACTCCAAGATACTTGAACTCTTCCACTTGGGGCAGGACCTCAACCATGACCCCAGTGTGGGGCCCCGGTGACCCGCGTCTGAGCAAGGGGAACACATGTCTAAAGTTTTACTCATCATAAGCCCTATGTGGGCCATGCTTAGTCTGGTCCCTCACCTAAGACCTGTTTGCCATGGGTGACCCTCCAGCAAAGATGGGAAATCCAGGTGCAGAAAGTAAAAACTCTGCCATTGTTTGGCTTTAGCCACAGGTGTTTCTAATCAACTTGCAGTCAATTGAGATCTTTAACTTACCTGTTAAGTAAAAGCACATGTGGCTTAAGACAATTTGTGGCAGGGTTTGTACTTTCTGGACCTGGATTTCCCAACCCTGCCCTCCAGGGCCTCATTGTGACATTCAAACACCTCCACCACAGTTGTCTTATCACTTACTCAATGTGTGTGTTCACAAGAACCTAAGGCAGGGGTGTCCAAAGTTTTTGCAAAGTGGGCCAGATTTGGTGTGTTAAAAATGTAGGGGGGCCAACCTTGGCAGGCGTTCTTTACATCTAACAGCAATTAATTTAATACATTTCAGCGAGCCGTTCTGTGTTTAACATTTGCTTTCTTATTTTCATTTCATCTATCTTAAGCATGTGTTTTGGTTAATTTGAAACATGCATATCAAAAATGAATTGACATTAAATGTTGAAATTAAATATTAACTTAACTTCACTTTTAACACTTTAAATAACTTTTTTGTAACAGTTGAACAGAAGTAATTGTACTCTTGGGTGCAAAGTACATTTGAAACATAAAAAAATATCTCACCATGGCAGTTTAATATTCATAGAATGTTTAAACAAAAGCAGAGAAAAACAGAGAAATGAACAAGTAATAGTCATATAACAAGTGCAGGGCTCATTTAAAATATGAAATTAGTAACGATGAATGTTGATTGGATTTTAAAATGGTTATTATTCTGGAGTGAAAAGCGTTTTCAGACTTATTGTAAATGAAAAATGACTTGTCCGCATGAGTGTGATGGGTGAAACTGAGATCTGGAGTGCAGGACAAAGGCCAGGTGTGGCTGTATAGCAGTAGTATGGATGCGCAAGATGTCTTGTAAGTGAGAGTCCGATAGCCGTGTCCTCACACGGCTCTTATTTAAGTTCATAACTGAGAATGTCTTCTTACACAAATACGTTGAACCGAACAAGCTTAGCATTTTCTTACCAAATGCTCGAATGTCTCAGAAACTTGTCCTTATCCAGCTGTCAGTAAAAGTTGGCGATATAAAGCTACTGGTGCTGACCGCAGCTCACTGCATCACATTGCAGCTAAGCTTTCCTCCTTTTGTTGACTGTCGCCATTTTAGAAAATTAGGGGCTCATACAGTCAATTACTCTTTGCTGTTCCTAATTGAGCCTATAGATGGCAGCATTTAGCATACGCAGGTAACAGCGCTGCTGCCCAATGTATTAATTCTCCATGCGGGCCAGACGTTATTGATTTCTGACGGAGGGTGCGGGCCAGATGGAAAGTGACCACGGACCGCAATTGGCCCCCGGGTCGGACTTTGGACATGTCTGACCTAAGGGATAGGGCTACAAATAAGGGGCAAATACAAACCCTCTTTAAAACGCACAAAGGCTACAACAATGGAGAGAAAAAAAAAAGCCAAGAAACACATCAATCAAAGTCATGCTTATTTGAGTTTCACAAAACAGTGATCCCTCCTACTTCGCGGTTAATGGGGGTTATCAACCCCCCGCGAAGTCTGAAACAAGCGAAGTAGGGTATCAGTTCCTAGATTTCTATGTACGCCCCAATATAGCCGCAGTCACCATAAACAATCCTTTTTTTTTCTTGTATTTTTTGCCTATTTTATTTCCTTTCTCCTATTACTTAACATTACATTATCCTTATTAACATTATTGTATATTCATTAAATAACTAATATTACTGAGTTTGTTGAGAATTTGTTCTCAGGACTGGTTATCTGCACCAAGACTCAGGTGAAAGAGTACACAAGTCATCACGTTGAACTTCACGTTTATTTTGGCTCATGTATGGTGTATCATGTAGTATCTGTTGAATAATAAATCAACAACAATCTTAAAGTCAGTAAACTAACATATAAACACTTAATCTATGAAATTACTGTATTTTTAGCCGACATTAGCGGGTTAGCAAGAACTAACTACTAACTATAAAGTGCAACCTCTACACAAACGAACACATAAACAGAATAAACACTCATCGCTTACTAAACATAGGCAGTAGCGTGGGTTATCAACATAAATGATAATAAACTATAAATATGAGCTTACGTTGTCATTCCCTACGTCACCGTAACGAGCTGAATGACTCACAGAGAACGTAAAAAAGAAAGCGGGAATGCAACGCGACCCGACAAATTAAAAGCATGCGTTTCAAAATAAGATAAAAAAACGTCACAAACTTGAAGAATTCTTAACATAGTTTTTAACTAATATTACTTCGTTATTTGACTATTAGAGTACTGTATAATGTACTTTTTTGCTTTTTTCATTTTTTGTACTTTTTTGCACATTTTTTAAATGATTTATTTTGAAATCTTTTTTATTTTTCCTGGAAAAAAAACGCTAAGTACTGAGACTGCGAAGTAGGAGGATCACTGTAGTAACATTTGTGGGTTTCATTAGATGTTCTATAATTTTTTTGGTCCAAATGTGTGCAAATACTTGCTATAAGAGCTGTCTGCTGCACAAAAAACAACAACACGATTAACCAGGTAGCACAGTAATGTCGCTTCTGAATATTATGACAAATTTTCTTATTTATGAGTTTCTTATTTATTCTTATTTATAAGATTTCAACGGCTATATAGTCTTAGTGTGCTGCAATCAGCTGTGTTTTAAAAGTTGAAGATAAATGCTTGATAAAGAGCAGGCACGCCATTGGAGATAAAAACAGCAAAATTCAAGATTCAAGAGTTTTATTGTCATATGTGTAGTAATACCACGCAATGAAATTCTTATTATGTTCAATGGCAACGCTATACAACTATTGTGTCTGTTTATGACACGACATGCTAGCTGTTTATCTAACTTTTTTGTCTGCCACCAGGTGTCACTATTGGTAATTTGGAAATGTGTCATTCGGATTTAGACCATGAGTGTAAATGATACTGGCAATTTTCATATATTTTAAAACTTGTTCAGCTGTGCTATCAAGGTTTTTGTCACTGTGGGCGAAGGAAACATTGACTTCATGTTTTGAAAGCCCACCTCCATCATATATTTCTTGGGATCGTGATTATTTTAGGACCAGTTGTGCCTCTAAGTCTGATAATTGGTCTAGGCCAAATTGAAAGTTGATGAGGTCAACAGTATAAGAGGTGGTGGCAGCAGTGGAAGACTTACAAATGGCCATAAATGCATCAAAGTAGCAAATTAAAAAATCTGTAACTCTTTTTCTGTACATCTATGTTCCATGTATCAAAGCTATTCTGGCCAATTTCCAGTTAAATTGCTCAAACAGGATTAGCCAGTGCAAAAATTGAAATTATAAGGTTTTTTTCACTGGTGAAAAAAGAATTGGGCCTAATGTAAGTGGCATATTCAAAAACAAATACTGCAGCAACCGTGCCAGTTTAACATCGATAACATTAATAGTATATGTATAAACTCTGAAAACAAATAATCCTCAATGAAACCTTAGAAGGCAGTGCAATAACTCACCAGGTTTGTGTATGACCTATGTGCTTTCACAGCTTTCTCCAAGAGATCCACTTTCTCCGTGTTCTGCATGAAAATGAAAGATGACAGTGTTCCAACTTAACTGCATACAATGTCACTGTTTAACAAGAGTACATATGGATACTTCAGTTTTGTACACAGACACTTCCTCAATATTAATAACTTCATTTGTATAGCAACTTTAGAACCCAAGAAATCCAAGAACCCACCAACCCAACTGAGACCGGGTGGCAGATGTGGTGTGGTAAAATTAGGTGAGCATTTGAAAATGCAAAGAAAAAAAACAAAACATGAGGAGTTAATACAAAAAAAAAAGGTAAAGGATGTCATGAATTTCATGTATCACAGCTACTCCGCTAGGTCGTTCCAAAGTTGTGGTGCTGTGGAGGACAATGCCACTTAGGTGAAATCAGTTACAGCTCACCTGTCTGCCAGGTTAGGTCATGTGACATTTGAGACCTGAGCCCTTAGGCACTGTGATTTCATTTTGAGTTGATACCAAGTTGCAACGTGTCTAGCCCCCAGAGATGGACAAAAACAGGTGGATTGCTCATACTTAGTTCATATTCCATGAACAACACATTAATCAGAATGCCATGTTTAGACTAGTAGAAGCACATGGAGCATGTTATTGTAAAAAATGTTTTCAACTTTTTTCCCCCTTTCAGGTATGCCAGAATTCGTTCGGTACCTTCGACATAAGGGATTTTGGGTGTCAGTCCTAGCACTAAATTTGGTATGTACAATTTGCACCTGAGTATAATTCGCAGGACCAGTGAAATTATGAAAAATAAGTAGGACATGCAGTGGTATGAAAAAGTATCTGAACCTTTTGGAATTTCTCACATTTCTGCATAAAATCAAATATGATCTGATCTATGTCAAATTTACACAGATGACACATCTGTCTGCTTTAACTAAAACCACCCAAACATTTATAGGTTTTCATCTTTTAATGAGGATAGCATGCAAACAATGACAGAAGAGAGAGGAATAAGTAACTGAACCATCACATTTAATATTTGGAGCCCCCTCCCTTTGACAGCAATAACTTCAACCAGACACTTCCTGTAGCTGCAGATCAGTCAGGCACATCGATCAGGACTAATCTTGGCCCATTCTTCTTTACAAAACTGCCGTATTTCAGTCAGATTCCTGGGATGTCTGGCATGAATCGCTGTCTGCAGGTCATACCACAGCATCTCAATGGGGTTCAAGTCTGGGCTTTGACTTGGTCACTCCAGAATGTGTATTTTGTTCTTCTGAAACCATTCTGATTCACTTGTGTGTTTTGGATCATTGTCTTGTTGCAGCATCCATCCTCTATTTAGCTTCAACTGTCTAACAGAAGGCCTCAGGTTTTCCTGCAAAACATCCTGATAAAGTTTTGAAGTCATTTTTCCAGTAATGGTTGCAAGTTTTCCAGGCCCTGAGGCAGCAAATGAGCCCCAAAACCATGACGCACCCTCCACCATGCTTCATGGTGGGGATGAGGTGTTGATGTTGGTGAACTGTTCCATTTTTCCTCCACACATGACGTTGTGTGTTCCTCCCAAACAATTCAATTTTGGTTTCATCAGTCCAAAAAATATTTTGCCAAACCTTCTGAGGAGTGTCCAAGTGCCTTTTTGCGAACATTAAATGAGCAACAATTCTTTTTTGAGTCAGCGGTGGCTTCCTCCCTGGAGTCCTCCCACGAACACCTTTCTTGGCCAATGTTTTACATATAGTTGATGCGTGCAGAGAGATATTGACTGTGCCAGTGATTTCTGTATGTCTCTAGCAGACACTCTAGGGTACTTTTTTACCTCTCTGAGTATTCTGCGCTGAACTCTTGGCGTCATCTTTGGTGGACGGCCCCTCCTTAGGAGAGAAGCAACAGTGCCATACTCTCCATTTGTAGACAACTTCTCTGATTGTCGATTGATGAACATCCATATCAGTGGGCTGTTAGTTTGCTTGGTACTGCAAACTTGCTTTCGACAAAAAAAATGATATAACTTGGCTTAGTTTAAGAGCATTGCATGACCAAATCATGATTGTCTTTACTTCACTTGCCCATTTGGCCCAGGTGCTGTCTGGTCCTACTCCTTATATTACTCTGTGTGACCCTAAGAGGCGCATAGAGCCCATGACAATGTGGCTCATAAACACATGTGGAAACACAAACTCCCTCACAAGAATACGGTTATGGCTTTTGGAGGAATGCTTGGAACATAAATTTGTAAAAAAAAAATAAAAATCAAAGTGGAGCATATCATACCTGTTTGTTTGGATCATCAAAGGATTTCACAAAAGCAGCAGAGGCAGATGAGGCTGATCTGATTGTATCAGTGCGACCAAGTCTAAACATACGCAGGGAGGCACTTTCATATGTCGCACAACAGTGCTGATACAGTCTGCAGAGGAAAAAAAAAATTAGGGTAACATTTACCATAGTCCAGAGGTGTCCAAACTTTTTGCAAAGTGGACCAGATGTGGTGTGTTAAAAATGTAGGGGGGCCAATCTTAGCAGGCGTTCTTTACATACAGTATAGCAGCAATTAATTTAAATACATTTCAACGAGCCGTTCTGTATTAACATTTGCTGTTTTATTTTCATTTCAGCTAGCTTTAGCATGTGATTTTGTTCAATTGAAGCATGCATATCAAAATTGAATTGACATTAATATTCACTTAACTTCACTTTTTTTTAACACTTTAACTTTTTTGTAACAGTTGAACAGAAGTAATTGTACTCTTGGGTGCAAATTACATTTGAAACATAAAAAATATATCCCACCATGGCAGTTTAATATTTATAAGATTTTTAAACACAATAACAGACAAATGAGCAAGTCATAGTCATATCAACAAGTGCAGGGCTCATTTAAACAATGAAATAAGTGCAGGGCTCATTTAAAATATGAAATTAGTAACTCTAAATGTTGATTGGATTTTTAAATGTGTATTATTCTGGAGTGAAAACTTAAAAAAAACAAAACGTTTTCAGACCTATCATAATTGAAAAATGACTTGTCCGCATGAGTGTGATGCGTGAAACTGAGATCTGGAGTGCAGGACAAAGGCCAGGTGTGGCTCTATGGCAGTAGTATGGATGCGCAAGATGTCTTGTAAGTGAGAGTCCGGTAGCCGTGTCATCACACGGCTCTTATTTAAGTTCATAACCGAGAATGTCTCCTCACACAAATACGTCGACCCGAACAAGCTAAGCATTTTCTTACCAAATGCTTGAATTTCTCGGGAACTTGTACTTCTCCAGCTGTCAGCAAAAGTTGGTGATATAAAGCTGCTGATCGAGCTGCAGCTCAACTTTCCTCCTTTTGTTGAATGTCGCCATTTTAGAAAATTAAGGGCTCATACAGTCAATTACACATATACTAATTTGCTGTTCCTAATTGAGCCTATAGATGGCAGCATTTAGCACAGGCAGGTAACAGTGCTGCTGCCCAATGTATTCATTCTCCATGAGGGCCAGACGTTATTGATTTTATGACGGAGGCTGCGGGCCGGATGGAAATTGACAACGGGCCGCATTTGGCCCCCGGGCCGGACTTTGGACATGTCTGCCATAGTCCATCCATCTGTGACCGCTTATCCTCACAAGAGTCACTGGCTTGCTGGTGCCTATCCCAGCAGTCTTTGAGCATAGGCAGGGGACACCCTGGACTGGCTGCCAGCCAATCGCAGGACACACAAAGACGAACAACCATTCATGCACCCAAACACACCTAAGGACAATTTAAAGGGTCCAATACATGTGTTTTTGGAATGTGGGAGGAAGCCAGAGTGTCCAGAGATAACCAGAGTAAGTACAGTAAATGAAATTCATCCATCCTTGCATCCATTTTCTACTGCTCATCTGGGGGTCAGGTAGTGGGGACAGAAGGGTACCTCCCCCCAGTCACTTTGTCCAACTCCTCCAAGGGAATTCCCAAGTGAGCTGAGCGACATAGTCTCTCCAGTGTGTCGTGGGTTATACCTGGGACCTCCTCCCAGTGGGACATGCCACACCAGGGAGGCATCCGTGAGGGATCCTAACCAGCTGTCTGAGCCACCTCAACCAGCTCCTCTCAATGCTGAAAAGCAGTGGATCAACTCTTGAAGCCCTCCCGGAGGACCGAGCTTCTCACCTTAAGTAAGCAAGAGCCTGGACACCCAGCGGAGGAAAACTAAATTCAGCCACTTTTATGCAGGATCTCGTTCTTTCAGTCACCACTCACAGGTCATGACCGTAGCTAAGAGCAGGAAGGAAGACTGACCGGTAAATAAATCGAGAGTTTCGCCTTTGAGTTTAGCTCCTTCTTTAACAGGACAAACCGGTACATAGTCCACATGACAGAGGATGCTGCACCAACCCGACTGTCAAGGAGTAGGTACTCTGACAACAGTCAGGATCCATCCCCCCTAGGTACCCTCTCATCCACAGCGGTCAAACCCAATGTACAGGCGATGAGCCAGGCTATAGTTTTTTAAGTATGCCCACACCTGCTCTGTGAATCTCTAAGAGCAACTTCAGATTGGAACAGAGAGGACTGGTACCAGAACCCAAGCTGTGTGTGGAGGCGAATCTATTCGGAACTTCTTGACCACATACACCAGCTTAGGCTCCTTCCCTGCCAGAGAGGTGACATTCTCAAGAGCTAGCTTCTGTAGCCAGGTATCGGTCCACCAAATTCTCCACCCTTGACCGCACCCAACCTATCTCTTCACCCAAACCCTTTGACCCCTCCCATTGGTGGTGAACCCATGGGAGGGGGGAACCTTGTTGCCTGTTCGGACTGTGTCCAGCCGGAACCCATGGGTGCAACCCTGGCCACCAGCCGCTCACCAGTGAGCCCCATCTCCAGGCCTGGCTGAAGGGTGAGAAACGCGATCCAATTATAGTATAGATCACAAGGGATCTATGAACCATGCTTAGTTTGGTCCCTCACCTATGACGTGTTTGTCATGGGTGACCCTATCAGGGACATAACAATCCAGACAACTTAGCTCCTAGGATCATTGGGACACACAAACACCTACACCATAGTTAAGGTGACGACTCACAGGGAGAGGAAATCGAAAAGAAAAAAAAAAACCTGGCAGTTGACATCTTCAAACACTTCAATGGCAGTCAAGCTTTTTATGTACCTTACCTGTAGAAAGCTAGTTGTAATGCCACCTGTATGAATGCATCGGGGCTCATCTTGTGGGCTTTTGCAACATTTTTTCCAAAGTGGGTGAACACAATAACCTTCATGTCCAGGTCCCCAGCCAGTCTGCAATGAAAGTAATGTGAGTCATTTATCCAAGTGACTAACTGAACAATACAAATACCATTACTGATTAGTAAATGGGAAAAGCAAGTGCTGACACGTTCATGGTCTGTTTGGCCTCCTCAATGGACTTCTTGATTTCAGGTGTGATGTTGAAGTTCAGCTTTTTGGGCATTGGCAAAGGCACTGTGGGAGAGTGGACCATCTCTGACTTCCTCCTGTTTTCACATGACACAAATCATAGGACCTGACACACTAAGATATCAAAATGCCAGTGCTAAATTGCACGTTGACTAACCGATTGCAGACGCTGTTGGTGGGCATGTCATGTATGTGTGATGTACGAGGATTGAATTCTTTTCCATCCTTTTAAGATTCCAAATAATGGACAATAGCATGTTCAGTCACGCTGTTGTCAATACAGAGAATGCAGTATTTGTGTTAAGGTGTTAGTCAATGCACTATTTGAAAGCGGGCTTAGGTCTTTCAATTAGGGGTGTTTGCATAAAATTTCTATTTCGATGATGCAGCCTAGATTACTGTCCAATGCTGATACAGTACCAGCAGGAATGATACCAGTACATGCTTTTATTTATTCTTTAGTATGTAATGTTAGAAAAGAATTGATCAAGTGATATGTTTCAAATAAAGAACAATAATTATCAACAGTATTTATGAGTAAAATACAGCCCATTTATTCCAAACATTTGGTTAAGTGAATTCATCCTCGTGAAATTGAATACAATTTAAACAAAATAAATGAAAAGACCCTGACAAATAACGCTCATACTGAAAATTTTGGATGTAGACTAATATAATCCGATACTGTGTTTTTGGCTGATATCAGACCACGAGGAGATAATATTGGATCAGCACACCCCTACTTTTAGTCATTCTGATGGTTTCACAAGGGACATTTAGGGAGAGTAAGCATAAAATGATGTTTGAAGAATTTGAAATAGGAATTTATACGAAACACAAACATTTTATCGATTAAACAAAAGAACACTATAGCTCCCATTATTTAAGGATGGGAATTAGGATGCATTGGCTCATCTCATTTGATATTGCCTTTAAAAATTGAGAAAAGTCCTTACCATTGTATTGTCGCAATGTGCTAAAGTGGCTCACTTACAAAATGGACAGTTTTGACATTTGTGATAGCGCATGACTTCTGTGACTAGGGATGCAAGAAAATCAGCATTCACAATTCATCTCAGGTTTCATAAATTACATTATAAATGCTAAATTCAGTTTATTTGCATAAGAATCAACAGAAAAAAAAACTAGCTGCAAATGACCACGAGGAGATAATATTGGATCAGCACACGCCTACTTTTAGTGATTCTGTTGGTTTTAGAAGGGACATTTAGGGAGAGTAAGCATAAAATGATGTTTGAATAATTTGAATTTGGAATTTATACGAAAGACAAACTTTTTATCGAGTTAAACAAAAGAACTCTATAGCTCCCATTATTTAAGCATGGGAATTAGGATGTATTGGCTCATCCCATTTGATATCGCCTTTAAAAATCGAGAGAAGTCATTACCATTGTATTGTCGCAATGTGCTAAAGTGGCTCACTTACAAAATGGACAGTTTTGACATTTGTGATAGACTTCTGTGACTAGGGATGCAAGAAAATCAGCCATCACAATTCATCTCAGGTTTCAGAATTTACATTATGTATGCTAAATTCAGTTTATTAAGAATCAACAGAAAAAACACTAGCTGCAAATATATGCTAAGTCAATCAACTTTCACATCTATCGATGCATGAGGGAACAAGTTGATGTCTGTTTTTGTATACACACATCTTCAGTAAACCAGGCCCATAGTGTTTTCTGTGGCAGTCAAGCTATACAAGATATAGCTTGCTGATTTACATATACTACTTGATATGCAACTACTTACGTGTATTCCACAACGTGGTCAATCAAGGCTACAATGGGTGGGCCCTCTGCTGGGGCATGCTCATAGTTGGCACCACATATCCCATCTTCCCCAATAATAAACTGTAAGAAAGTTTTGTATTTATTTTACAACTAACATCATTTGTGAGTGCAACATGTTAAACACACTTCCATGGAGGAAACCTTGTATACATACAGTTGAGGCTCTGTATACATACAGAGGCACACCTGCAGTGTTTTGTCAAACCAGCGGTTGCCACTGTTCCACAGACTCCCTCCTCCATGCAACATCTGCTCTGCCGCACAGCTGCGATAAGCATCCTCTGGCACTTGAGGCATTGGCCCGTCCAAACACAGCGTGAATATGCTTCTTTGAAGAGCCAACACAGATTCTTTGTTGGTCCGATCTAAACAAACAAATTGGTCACGAAATATAAGTTCCACCATTCCAGGGGGAAGACTTGACATTATTTCATGATTTGAAATCATCTGGGCAAATGTTTAGCATTTTATTATTATTATTATTATATATATATATATATATATATATATATATATATATATATATATATATATATATATATATATATATGAGATATATATATATATATATATGAGTATATATATATTATATATATATATATATATATATATATGAGATATATATATATATATATATGAGTATATATATATTATATATATATATATATATATATATATATATATATATATATGAGTATATATATATATATATATATATATATATATATATATATATATATATATATATATATATATATATATATATATACAGTCGTCCCCCCCACTTACGAACAAACCTTCCGTCTTACGAACAATACGACATGCCGGCCATTGTATTCGTATATTTATTTTCGCTTTGCTACGTCAACTAAATCAGATGTTGACGCTCATCACGGCAACTTTGAACGCTACTGCTCTTACAATGTCTCAGTCACTGTCTCAGTCACGGTGTCAGTCATGGAGTCAGTCACGGAGATGCTATTGGCCGGCGTCACGTCAATCACAGAAATGCCGATATGCTATTGGCCGAACGCCTTTATCTAGCTTGATGGCACAGCTGGTCGGGATGGAAGGAAGGAGAGAAAATGAGTGAAAAACGGAAGGAAGGAATGTTGTGAAGACTTTGCAAACTTTATCTGTTAGACATGGCTTCTAAAATTGCAAGTGGCGGTAAAGGAAGAAGTAAGAGGATGATGACAATAGAAACCAAGCAGGAGATAATAAAAAAATACGAAGGAGGCTCATGCATAGTTAACCTTGCTCGTGAGTTTGGACGGAACTGCTCGGCAATCTTCTAAGGCATAGGTGTCGAACTCCAGTCCTCGAGGGCCGACATCCTGCATTTTTTCCGGTTTTCTTTCCCCAATTCTTTCCCCCATTAGCTCATTAGCAAGCTCTGCAGGAGCTTCAAAATGATCCCAATCATTTGAATCAGGTGTTTTTGAGGGAAAAGGTTCGAAAACATGTAGGATATCGGCCCTTGAGGCCCGGAGTTCGACACATGTGTTCTAAGGGCAAGACTTTCCTTGCCGGGGGAAGGACCTCGCTCGACAACAAAATGGAGAGGCTTCTTCTATTATGGATTAACCCCTCCTTACCCACAGTTGCAGAATTACAACAATTTTTGTTGTCCACAAAAAACCTACTTATATATATAAATGTTGGGGTTCAACTACATTAACATGCTCATTGGGTCCTATTGTTCGATCCCACAATGCTATTGGCTCACACCTTTGTATATGAGGCGTGCCCCGAGATCAAGAAGTCACACAACCTCCAAATTTCCGATCGAGCATCATCCCTACAATTGCCTTGACAGGATTTATCCCATAGAAGTAAGTAAAATGCTTTTAAATATTTTTTTGTGTTTATTACAGTGTCTAGAACATGTAGATATGTAGCAATTATGGAAAATGTGCCTTGCAGTTTATTTAGAGCTTGTTTTGTGAGTGTTGCAATATTACAACATTGGGTGAATGTGGTAGCCAAAACACCCCTGTTTTGAGGGGAACTTCAGATATATATATATATATATATCTACATTATATATATATATATATATATATATATATATATATATATATATCTACATTATATATATATATATATATATATATATATATCTACATTATATATATATATATATATATATATATATATATATATATCTACATTATATATATATATATATATATATATATATATATCTACATTATATATATATATATATATATATATATATATATATATATATATATAGATATATAGATATATATATATATATATATATATATATATGTAGATATATATATATATATATATAATTTATATATATATAATATAAATATAATTAATGTAATGCAATGTCACGCTAAGGGATAAATGTAGTTGTGTGTTTATATATATATATATATATATATATATATATATATATATAACTTCAACTAAAATTTTCCCAATATAACTTTAAACACACAACTACATTTATCCCTTAGCGTGACATTGCATTACATTAATTATATTTATATTATATATATATAAATTATATATATATATATATATATATATCTACATATATATATATATATCTATATATCTATATATATATATATATATATATATATATATATATAATGTAGATATATATATATATATATATCTTTTAGTATATATATATATATATATATATATATATATATATATATATATATATGTAGATATATATATATATTTATATATATATATAATATATATATATATATATATATATATATATATATATAATTTATATATATATAATATAAATATAATTAATGTAATGCAATGTCACGCTAAGGGATAAATGTAGTTGTGTGTTTAAAGTTATATTGGGAAAATTTTAGTTGAAGTTCCCCTCAAAACAGGGGTGTTTTGGCTACCACATTCACCACATTCAGGATATATATATATATATATATATATATAGATATATATATATATATATATATATATATATATATATATATATATATATATATGTTAGATATACGCTGGGCCCCCGTGTTACGAACTTAATCCGTTCAGCAGCTATGCTCGTAACTCGAATTGCTCGTATGACGGGCAATCCAAACCTATGTTAATTAGTGAATGCGTGCAACGCGTGCAAAAACCTTAGGTAAAAACATCTTTACACACATTAAAAATTAGTAACATAATCTACTGTACAGTTAAACTAAATAACATAAATATACAAAGGAAAAATGACATTTACCTTTGGGGCGACGTGACTTGAGCTGGTTGGAGGCGGAGGGGAGCAGAGACCAACCCGCAGAATTTATTTATTTATTTTCTTAAACGAGAATTTTTCTCAAACGAGAACATATCACCGGCGATTTCCTTCTCTTTAATCCATAATAGAAGAAGCCTCTCCATTTTGTTGTTGACCGAGGTCCGTCCCCTGGCAAGGAAAGTCTTGCCCTTAGAAGATTGCCGAGCGGTTACGGCCATACTCACTAGCAAGGTTAACTATGTGTGCACCTCCTTCGTATTTTTTTATTATCTCCTGCTTCATTTCTATTGCCATCATCCTCTTAATTCTTCCTTTACCGCCACTTGCAATTTTAGAAGCCATGTCGAACAGATAAAGTTTGCAAAGTATTCACAACACACCGACCAGCTGTGCCATCAAGCTAGATGAAGGCGTTCGGCCAATAGCATATCGGCATTTCTGTGATTGATGTGACGCCGGCCAATAGCATATTGGCATCTCCGTGACTGAGACCGTGACTGTGACCTTAATCGACCAATAGCATATCGGCATCTACGTGACTGAGACCGTGACTGTGACCTTATAAGATCAATAGCATACCCGGCGTTTCCGTGACATGCGAGAATAGTTACTTTTGTTGATGCAGCAAAGCGAAAAAAAAAAGAGCGGATACAATTACCGGCATGTTGGATTGTCCGTTAGACGAAACGTTTGTGCGTAAGATGGGGACAAAAAATGCTGCGGTCCACGTTCGTCAGATGAAAAATACGTAAAACGGAGTTCGTAAACCGGGGACCCACTGTATTACACTTACCCTTGATGAGGTCAGCATAGGTCTTGCCCCAGATGTCACGATGTTGGGTTGTGAGGATACCCACAGGGTCCACATTGGTCTGTAAGGGGGAGCTGCAGATTCGATCAAGTTGAACACAGAGCTGTTCAGCTGTCAGTGGTGTTCCATCACTGTTATATACATCCAGCACAAAGAACTACATTCAAGAGAACAAAAGACACTGTCATGTACCAAATTAAAATACAGGCCCAAATTAAAAAGCCAACAATATTAACAAGGTTTCTTCTGATTGATGATGCCATAGACATGCTTCCTAATTTGACTCAATGTAACTGGATATTGCACTACATCATCAAATGATGATGTAATGCAACATTCGCAATTTGAGACACAATTGGTTGTTACCTGAGCCTGGAGTAAATGTGATGTCATTTTCAGTCGACAGCAAGGGGCAACATGTGTTTTTGAATATACAGTGGGCCCCCGGGTTACGAACTTAATCCGTTCAGCGGCTACGCTCGTATCTCGAATTGCTCGTATAGCGGGCAATCCAAACCCATGTTAATTCGTGAATGCGTGCAACGCGCGCAGAAGCCTTAGGTAAAATCATCACGCTGTATACGTATATTAATATTAAGTGACAATCTACTGTACAGTTGCATTAAATAACAAATACAAAGGAAAAATGACTTTTACCTTTGGAAAGACGTGACTTGTGCTGAGATAAGCATAGATGAGCAGAGATGAATGCTCGAAGTCGATACGGTAAATCAGATATGCTATTGGTCTTACAGTGTCACAGTAACTTTTTCAGTCAGGGTTTTCTCTACTTCCTTCCATCCCAACCAGCTGTGCCATCAAGCTAGATAAAGGCGTTCGGCCAATAGCATATCGGCACTTCTGTGATTGACGTGTGACGCCGGCCAATAGCATCTCCGTGAGTGAGACCGGGTGACCTTAATCGACCAATAGCATATTGGCGTCTCCTTGACTGACTGATAATTATCCACACTTTTTTTTTAAACGGTTGGAATGTATTGACATCTTATTGATTAAAACACATTTAAACCTGTGATGATTTTTTGTCCTGCAATCGGCACACTTAATTTCATGTCAGCTGTTTTTCCCGACGTGAATTGAGCTGGGTGGAGGCGGAGGGGAGGTTGTGTGTGTTGTATTAACTAGGCACCACACTTATGGCTTGTTCGAGCGTCAGTTCACTGTTGGTTTCATCTCACAGAATTGCAACAATAGCGCTATCCCAAAGTGTGTCCAAAGTGTGTCGGGAGGTTGCCGACTAACATGACATGCAGTTTGATCAAGCAACCATTATATAGCACTGAAATACCACCCGTAACAGGGTGCAGAGATCAACGTCTTGAGTTAATACGGCAACGCATATAGGCTATTGGTCTTACAGTGTTACAGTAACTCTTTCAGTCATGGTGCAAATCACGGAGATACTAAAACATCATCCTCTTATTTCTTCCTTTACCGCTGCTAGTAATTTTAGAAGCTATGTCTAACAGATAAAGTTTGCAAAGTCTTCAAAACATTCCGTTTTTCACTCATTTTCGCTACTTCCTTCCATCCTGTCCCATCAAGCTAGATAAAGGCGTTCGGCCAATAGCATATCGGCATTTCTGTGATTGACGTGTGACGCCGGCCAATAGCATCTCCGTGAGTGAGACCGGGTGACCTTAATCGACCAATAGCATATTGGCGTCTCCTTGACTGACTGATAATTATTCGCACTTTTTTTTAAACGGTTGGAATGTATTGACAATTAATTAAAAAAAACACACATTTAAACCAATGACAATTCTTTGTCCTGCAATCGGCACATTTAATTTCATGTCAGCTGTTTTTCCCTTTAGCTGTACAAACACTACACTTAAATGGTAATATATTTAGACACCGTGAGTGAGACAGTCAGTGTGAGGTTGTAAGACCAATAGCGTTCACGTTACCGCCACAAGTATCTGTTAATGATTGAAGATGACGAAACTGCTGAATATGTTGACGCAGTCAGGCGAGAACATTTCTACATACTCAATGGCTGGTTTGTCGGAATGCTCGTAAGGCGAGAGGTTTGCTCGTAAGCGGAGGACAAAAATCTCCCTGATCCACGCTCGTAAGGCGAATTGTTCGCAAATCAGGGTGCTCGTAAGCCGGGGGCTGACTGTATTAATTGTACATGAGTAATAGTTCAGCTATCTATTAATTAAAGACAAAATATTACATTTGTACTGATTAGAATAGCTAAATATTTTTAATATCCTTTTAATAGTTGAGTCAAATCAGTCAAGAAGAAGGATGCCAGATAGTAAACCAGATTGGTGCTTCTTACCTGAAAATTATGGACAACAGAGATGTGTTTTGGAGGCCTGGAGCTTTCTGCATGGTTCAACACAGCATCCCTTTTCACACCAGGGATACGACAGGATGACAGCACTTTGTAGTACTGATTCATACACAGTGGCTTCCCTCCCAGGTACTCCACAGGTAAGGTCTCACTGCAGTAGTACAACAGTGCTTGTTGACAACATTTGTGACAAGGCGTATATAAGGAGTAGGCATATCAACGAACTAATTAAGGCAACGCAATCCATTTCTAGAGCAGCTTATCCTCACTAGGGTTGTAGGCTTGCTGATGCCTATCCCAGCTGTCTATGGGCAGTAGGCAGGGGACACCCTGAATTGGTTGAGAGCCAATCGAAAGACGACCAACCATTCATGCACCCAATCATATCTATGGACAATATAGGGTCCAATACACCTGCCATGCATGTTTTTTGGAGAGCGGGAGAAAGCTGCAGTGCCCAGAGAGAACATGCAAACTCAACACAGGAAGGCCAGAACAAGGTGAATTTGAAATCGGGACCATGAACTGTGAGGTGGACGTGCAAACCACTCTTCCACCGAGCCGCCCAAAGGTAACACCAATTAACATTTAATCGTATGAATAATTTAAGCATTTTTAATGAGGGTTTGACTATTTTGATAAGATAACCTAACCGGGGGCGGCCATGGCTAAGGGAGTAGAGGGGATCGTCCAGTAACCGAAGGGTCGGCTGTTCGATCCCCGCTATGTCAGAGTCACATGCTGTTGTGTCCTTGGGCAAGACACTTCACCCTTTCCTCCAGTGTTTGGTTGGCTGTCCCAGGACAACTGAGGCTATGCAACGTAGTTTACCACCACTGGTCTTATACTGTGATAGTGCTGTGCTTTGTAAAGCGCCTTGGGTTTCGTGAAAGGCACTATATAAATGTAAGCAATATTATTGTTATAATTATTAACCATTAAATGTTATTGTCAAGTTGGTTCACATGCTCTATAATATCAACAACATTGAGATTTTGATTTGTTGAAGCAGTGTAGTAGTAAAACAAAACCCCCAAAACACCCTGAAACAGAATTCAAAACAAGAGATACTTCATACACGTGCTCACTTGTCAATCATTGTCTTGAAATCCAAAACACCTGCAATCAGTTTGGCAGCAAACCTGTATACCGAAAATAAATAACATGACATGACCAGTTATTCCATAGGACTTTGTGTATATATCTTTACACATGAAACATTTAAAAATCAAGTTTCTAACTACGGCAGAACATGATAAATTATAGTGAACCCCTTTTGTCACAAACCATTTTAAACCAAAATTGTACTTAAAGTGACAATGTGTAATGTATTTTGTCAGTTATTCATTCATAAAAACCACTACAAATTTCAATAACGTGTAAATAAGAGTGTTCTAGCTAACAATCCTATATATATATATATATATATATATATATATATATATATATATATATATATATATATATATATATAAAATCGTAGGTCTAGTAATAGCTATTTAAATGACATGGGAGCGCCACTCAGATGGGGCAGTTATGTTTCTTTTAGCCACGGAAAGCCAATCATAAATAAAAGGGGGGTCGGGGGTGCGTCTCCACACAGCACAAATTTCACGATGGGGTACAACGATCGGTTTGGGGTTAGAATGACTTGCTGTTCTATGAATTTGAGTTCACGAACCAAACACAAACTAACATGCCAGTAAAGACATTGCAATACAACAAAGATTTACGTTACCCTGTGGTTTCCTTGTATTGCGAACGGCCCATAGCATGTGTTGTATTGTTGCCTTTTGTTAATGCTCGTGTGCCAGGATTGCTGTCCTGCATTCTATTTAACTGGTAAGAGTTGTGTTTTCATTTAGAAAAAGTATGAAAATGTTGGATGTTGGCTATGGAGTCCGTGCTGTACAGCGCTTGTGTCAGTGTCTGTGCTGATGGACTTTCCACCTGGCCTCTGTTATGTCTGCAGAAGCCCGGTTAACTAACTGGTATTGACACATTTGCTCAAGATTTGTAGAGTTACCCACTATTGTGCAGTGAAACCAACGGTGAATTTTATTTTGTATTTGGTTGGTCTCTCGCTCGCTTGGCTTATACTGTACTTCGAAAGTATGATCTCTCTGTGAGACCGTAGTGCACATGCTGCATTCAAGTATGGTATCACCGGTCAACGGCAACTCTTAATTCTACATAATGTGGTTTTAGGAAACAAACCGCAACCTGCAGTTGGTTGAATGGCATTTCAACTATTGGTTTTCATAATTATTTATTTTAGGTATGAAACTATGTATCACTCATTCATTGCCCCTAACAGCTATTGACATAAAAACTAATATATCTGAGCTGACAGTGAATGAATTAAGAATAGTACGAGACTAAACTAGAGCTATTTGTGTCACAAGGACACTCAAACAAAATAAGCATAGCCTCCAGGCAAGAGTGAAGACATTTTCTTTTGTATGTTCTGTTTCTGAGTCTGAAAACAATTGGTCAAGACAGATGGCTGCCCTACTGTGCCGGAGGTTTCTACCCTTCCTGTGTATGGAGTAAGATTGCTGTCAAAAAGACGTATGCGTATTGACAATGATCTTACTCCGTGCCAGTGGCAGTAAGGGATGCATGTACAGTCTGTGTAACAAAACGACTGCATAACACTGAGAACATTTTTAAGTATGTATGACAATCATATCTCTGTTACAATTGATAGCATGATTCTGTCATCATGTTTTAAGATGTGTAATCACCTTATTTGTCCCTGTTTATCATTGAAGTTCATTCGAGGCAAAACCAACCCTGGACTTGAATGGATCACCACAGGCAAACGATAGTCAAGGTAAGCAACCTGCACCCACCATTCTGACAACTACAAAGACATAAACATCATCAATAAAACTGGCAAATTAGGTATTTTGCCAGGGTTTTTTTTAATTGTTTAATTGTTTGTAGACGCTCACCCAATTTTCTGTATTTTGCGCTCTCCTTTCGAGGCCTCTCTGTAGTTTTTCACCAACTCCTCCGGGTTTCTGAAAGTCATACACTAGCTCCTTTGTGAGCATCAGCTCATCCACCTCCACAATGGGCTCCAGGGCTGTGATGTAGCGCTCACAGGTCTTCTGCAGGGAGGGGACAGGCAAACTGGGCAACCCCTTCTGGTGGGTCAAGTATCTTCCAGTGATGCGCATTGCAGAAACTGGTTTTACCAAGTGACAGGCCTTGACCAAGCCACCAGGTTTCACCATCCTTACTTTTACCTAGGAGATTAAATAAGACAAAATTTAAATAATTAGTTTACTTTGTCATGTCAGTTTCAGTACATTCACTTCCATTCCCATAAACAATTACAGATGTATATGTTTAAAAAAAAAAAAACAAGGGAAAAAGCCAACTTTAGATGTCATGGTCTGATTTGCATTGCTCCAGACACAATATTTTATTGATATTCACATCTGCAGGCTGGTGTGCAAAGTACACTGAAATATTTCTTTCGATATCTTCTCAACACGATTCTTCCCACTTCTTACCCAGTGTCAACTGGCACACAATAGAAAATGTATGACACTGCAATACTCACCTTTCGCAATCGGAATATTACGATACACAGAGATTTAAAATGCCCTATGTGACATATATTTTTAAGTATGGTGAACATAAAATGGGACACCGCAGTTATGCCCATAATTCATTTCTTACAAGTCTAATTTTTCATTATCAATTTTTCAATTAAATATAAACAAGTACATTGGTAGCTTTTAGGTACATATTTTTCCAAGAACAGAACTGTGAAGTATAATTGTGTCCTCTAGGTGGCAAGCTGCACTTAAAATAAAAAAAGGGTGACTAAGAGACGTGTGCTGTATTACATAAATATCGTCAAACAAAAAAGGACACAACGTTTCCTTGTTTCCTCGGTTTTATATTAATATGACAAGGTCTAGGTTTTTTGACGATTGTGTGCTGATGATTCTGTCTCATAAACTGTCCGAATGCGAAAACAACCACAAATGAAGCGTTTGTGGCCGTTAACAAAAATGTATCTTTTATCTTGTATATTATTTTTGATGAGATTTTATATTTTGTGTTATGCTTGTTCTCCCTCTCATATCCACAAAAAAATCGCTTCTGAATACTAAGAACGACATAAACAGAAAAGCATTGCTTTTAATGGTTTCAATTAGTATTTAGTTTTAAGTTTCAAACAAACAAAAACACGAATAACCTTTTACCCAGTTACCGGGGCTAACGTGCTAACAGCGATTCTTAAGAATACACAAATATAAACTACCACAATTGATTCAAACTAATCGTCGAACACCAGCTATTATGTTATCTGTGCCACAAAAGATCGTTATGATCATTGCGAGCTGTGTAACGTGTTAAGGCTAATCTAAAGGTCAATGTCTCACCATTCTGCTGCAAATGCCCCACATTCTGAGGATGAGAAAAACGCCCCCTGAGTTAGTTTTGACAGTGACGCCCGATGTGCAACAAAAAGAAAAAATGACAAAAAGTATTCTATGTACGTTGCGCCCATCAACAGACAATACATTCAGGAGTTTGTGTGCGTGTGGAAGCGTACATCCCACACGTGACAGATGGGACGAGTGCCGACCGAAATGCAGAATGAAACAGGAAATCGAAAGTTTTGTACAATAACAACGGAAATTGCCAATTTGGAGCGATGTGATTTTGATTTTTTGAAGCATCCCTTGTCACTTTCCACTGGTGCACCATTAACACTGCTTGTATTTATTTTACGTTGTGTGTAATTTTTTTACAACGAATGGTAAAATCTACACGTGTAAAATACACATATGGCAGTAATAATAATAATAATAATAATAATAATAATAATACTAATAATAATAATAATAATAAACAAAATCGGTCAAAAAAGTTTGTTTTGTATCCGTATAGAAATCCAACAAGGTCGGCGGTAGTGAGCCATAGCTCCACTAATTCCATCCCCCTATAACCCGCAAAGAAGACCGACGGCTTCGACATGGCGGAACCAGAGCACCCGGCAGGTAAACTTAACTCAATATTTTCAATGTCATCTTTTTTTCATTTCTTCTCTTGTGTCTTCAACATGTAGCCATATTTCAATGTATACAGGGCGTTCACAATGCATATCAACGTGCAACCGTTAAATCGTATAAATGTCATAATCGCAGTTCTTGGGGAGTCTAACTAACAACAACACTACTACTAACAACTACTAACAATACTTGGTTCCCCCCATTATACACGTGAAAACGTGTCACCCATTTATACGAAGTGGATCCGTGCCGTAAATGTTTAGTTACCAGATTCAACAACTCTGCAAAATCCATGGTATAAGAGAGGAATAATTTTTGAAATGTTTCGACTTTATACTGTTACATTTTAATCATTACAGTATTTAATTATGCTGTGGAGAATCTCCAGGCGTACACAAGGATAACATGCAAATACGGCATAGAAAGGTCAGTCCTGATATTCAAATTCAGACTTCAGTGAGGCAGATGTGCCAGATTTAGTGTGATTATCATTATATGTATACACAGACACACACACACACACATATGTATGTATGTGTGTATATATATATATATATATATATATATATATATATATATATATATATATACAGTCGGCCCCCGGCTTACGAACACCCTGATTTACGAACAATTCGCCTTACGAGCGTGGATCACGGAGATTTTTGTCCCCCACTTACGAACAATCCTTTCGCCTTACGAGCAATCCGACATGCCGGCCATTAAGTATGTGAATATGTTTCTCGTTTAACTGGGTCAACAAAATCAGCAGATGCGTCATTTAAACCTTCAGTAGATACTTGTGGCAGTAACGTGAACGCTATTGGTCTTACAACGTCACAGTGACTGTCTCAGTCACGGTGTGTAAATATATTACCATTTAAGTGTAGTGTTTGTACAGCTAAAGGGAAAAACAGCTGACATGAAATTAAATGTGCAGATTGCAGGACAAAGAATTGTCATTGGTTTAAATGTGTTTTTTTTTTTTAATTAATTGTCAATACATTCCAACCGTTTAAAAAAAGTGCGAATAAGTATCAGTCAGTCACGGAGATGCCAATATGATATTGGTCGATTAAGGTCACCCGGTCTCACTCACGGAGATGCTATTGGCCGGCGTCACACGTCAATCACAGAAGTGCCGATATGCTATTGGCCGAACGCCTTTATCTAGCTTGATGGCACAGCTGGTTGGGATGGAAGGAAGGAGAGAAAATGAGTGAAAAACGGAAGGGAGGAATGTTGTGAAGACTTTGCAAACTTTATCTGTTAGACATAGCTTCCAAAATTACTAGCAGCGGTAAAGGAAGAAATAAGAGGATGATGTTTTAGTATCTCCGTGATTAGCACCCTGACTGAAAGAGTTACTGTGACACTGTAAGACCAATAGCATATCTACTTCGCCGTGTTGATTTTGAGCGATGGTCTCTGCTCCCCTCCGCTTCCACCCAGCTCAAGTCACGTCATTCCAAAGGTAAAAGTCATTTTTCCTTTGTACTTATTATTTAATGCAAATTTACAGTAGATTATGTCACTCAATTTTAATATATGTGTACAGTCGTGGTGTTTTTACCTAGGGCTTTTGCGCGCGTTGCACGCATTCACGAATTAACATGGGTTTGGATTGCCCGTTATACGAGCAGTTCGAGATACGAGCGTACCTGCTGAACGGATTAAGTTCGTAACCCGGGGGCCCACTGTATATATTTATATATATATATATATATATATATATATATATATATATATATATATATATATATATATGTATGTGTGTGTGTGTGTGTGTGTGTGTGTGTGTATGTATGTATGTATGTATGTATGTATGTATGTATGTATGTATGTATGTGTATATATATATATATATATGTATATATATATGTATGTATATATATATGTATGTATATATATATA